>NC_063358.1:11920763-11993148 GCF_021869965.1 Rhincodon typus | reverse complement strand
GTGTTCATCCAGTTCTACACCTTGTTGAAACTGATTAGGCCAGCTTTTATACAATATTAGCTGGATCCATTGCTTACATTAAACAATCTTCTCTCAGGTCATAAAAGATGTTCCTATCTTCGCTTATAACCCTGACACATTTTTACCATCAAGTTAATTAGACTAAAAGGAAACACTAATACACTAAAAGCTTTTGCAATGACCCAATCAATCTACATCAATACTCATGCAGAGAAGTTATGATTTTGTTTAAATAAATTAATCATTTTTATTAGATCATACTTCACTGATTAACAGTAACCTCTTTCGTGCTCAGAGGAACTCCTCTCCGTTTTATTATTTAAATCAACATGGGCTCAGATATTCCAAAACTTCAGTGATCACTCTGAGAATTGCTGAATTCATCTCCTGTCCAGGAACAGGGGATAAGTAATGTTAAACCCTTAACAGCCTGACATCACAGACACGATCACTTGATTTCCTTCCTTTAATTCAAATTTAGGAGATTAGAATGTTCTGTACAAATAGATGTGCTCAAAAGGGGATTGATTTAGCTCAGTTGGCTGGTCAGCTGGTCTGTAATGCAGACAATTGCCAATTTGTGGGTTCAATTTCTGCACCAGTGAAGATTACTATAATAGATCTCCTGCTCAACTTCTCTCCTTGCCTGAGGTGTGATGACCCTCAGATTAAACCACCATCAGTCATCTCTCTGTAACAAGATAGCAGCCCTATAGACTGGACAAACTATGGCTACCTTCCCTTAGATTTGGTCAATAGGACATATTGTGGTGTCAACTTGTTCATCAGCCTTCTGCTGGGCAATGTGCAAAAAGGTGCAGGGATGATTTGCTCTCTGAACAGCAGTTGAGTTATCAGCCAAGGTCATAATAAAGGGCCCAACACCCATCTGCTTCTAGAACTTTTTAAAGAAAACTGGAACAATCAGGTTTATCTGTGAGCAGTCCTATTACACAGGTCACTGCTCAAAAATAAGGGCTCACCTCACCCATTTATATAGAACATCGAACATCGAACAGTCCAGCACAGGAACGGGCCATTTGGCCCATGATGTTGTGCCGAACATGACGCCAAATGAAACTAATCCCTTCTGCTTGCCCTTGTTCCATATCCCTCTATTCCTTGCATATTCATGTGCTTATCTAAAGGTCCATTGAATATCCTTATCTTATTTGCCTCCACAACCATCCCTGATAGAGCATTCCAGGCTCCTACCACTCTCTGTGTAAAACATTTGTCCTTTGCGTCTCCTTTGAACTTTCCCCCCCAACCTCAAATGCATGTCCCCTAGTATTAGTCAGTTCAACTCTTGGAAAAAGATTCTGACCATCAACCCTATCTGTGCACCCCATAATTTTATAGACTTCTATCAAGTCTCCCCCCAGCCTCCGCTGCTCTAGAGATAACAACCCAAGTTTTTCTAGCCTCTTATGACAGAGATGACGTGAAATATTTTCTCTCTCAGAGGGTGGTAAATCTTTTTAACTCTCTTCATGCAAAGGTGATTGAAGCAAAGCCTTTGAATGTTTTTAAAGCAGAGGTAAATACATTCTTGGGAAGCAAAAGGGGGAAAAGTTATTGAGGATTGATGGGAGTGTGATGATGAGGTTGCAAATGGATTGTACTGAATGGTGAAGCAGGTTTGAAGGGCTGAGCGGCCTGTTCATTTCCTAATGTGTACATTTCTATGCGTGTACCTTATTGTACGCGTGGACCGTTCCTGGTAGGACGCACTGAGACAGACCTCAATAGCTCTAGCAGAACCTTAACTTGAAGACTCTCTTTACTGCCCAAATCCAGTACAAGAGCAGCCCCTGATTAAGTGTGGCAGATTGATATGTTCCAAAGCACCAAAGTCCAGTGCAGACAGTGCAAAACCTCAATGGGAGAAGGCTCCAGTCTGTGGACCTGCCACCACATTTCACAGAGGGGCTGAATCCCATACAAAAACCCCTCAGGCTGTGTGGTTAGTACAGTGCAAGAGTAGATATAATCTGGTTTGTAAGGAGTGAGACATCTTAAGAGTCTGATATACTACGCAAAACAGAATTTATCTGCATTTCACTATATGAATCGTGACCTACTTTTATCATTGTTATGTATTTATACGTTGTGGGAGAAGGTTCTTGATCTTGAATTGTTTGGGAATACCTTTTAGAAGGAGCATTTGTGAATATTAGCCTTGTCTTTATTGTCCCACTCTCAGGTCAACTATTCTGTGAACAATTATTCTCTATCTAAACAGAAGATCATCAAAATTGTTAAATTTGCAATGATTGTCAAAATAAAACTAAATTTCCCCATATTAGAAATGAGGTTGAGGAAAGACCAACCACTGAACGTAAAGTAATAAATATCATAAATAAAGTGCTGTCAGTATATCACTTTACAGTTACTTGGATAGCTTAGACCATGAATTTAGTGAAATGTAAATATAAAGCAGACCGTACGGAAAATATTCTTGATTCAAAGGGTGAGCAAAGTTTCAAATTACCTACCAGGCAAGGCAGTACAATCAGAGACATGAGAACAGCTCATGATATAGTTCATCCCTAGGCAAAGTGACATAAATATGAGATAAATGGACTCTGCGGCCATTTTTTATATTCTAATATTCATTTGAACCCATAAAGTGTCAGGCACAAGATCTGTTAATTTATTACTTTACAGCTGAGGGTTCCCAATTAGTTTCCCTGCAATGCCACACTCCCTGGTATTAGCAGCAGACCAATAGTCAATACTTTACCTCTGAGCCGGGTATCTGTCCCTTCTGAAATCCCACTAGAGAAACTGAAGCACAGGACCTAGCCTAACATTATAGTGCAGCACGGTTGGAAGTGCTGTCTTTCATATGGGATGCGAAAGGTAGTGAGGAAGTGGCACAGTGATGAAGTCACTGTGCTTGTAATCCAGAGACTCAGATTAATGTTGTTCGGACACAGGTTCAAATTCCAACATCGCAGTTGGTGGTATTAAAATTCAGCCAACCAAAATCTGGAATCCTGCCGACTACCATTGATCATCATTTTAAAAAAAACCATGTTATTTACTAATAGCCCTTTAGGAAAAGGAATCTTCCATCATGTGACTCCAGACCCACGGAAATGTGGCTGCCTCTCAACTACCCTACAAAATGACCTTGCAAGCCATGGAGCTTCTGGAGCAATGAGGCCACAAAGACTGGCTTTTCAGGTTGCCGTGAAAGATCCCAGGACAACATATTGGGAAGGAGCAGTGAGTTATCCTCAGTGTTCTGAACTGCCTTTATCCCTTAGCAAACATGATAAAAAATGTATGACAGGATCAAGATCTCATTCCTGTTTCTGGGACCATGCTGTGCACAAATTGCCTATTCCATTTCCTATTGCAATACTGTGTTTTGTGAAAGAGAAATTATATTTGTCAAATTTGTGAGAATTCTTTCAGATATAACAAGCAGAGTTGATAAAGGGAAAATGGTAGACATAGTGTATTTGGATTTCCAGAATGAAGCAGGTTACAGTATTGGAGGATAATGTACTTACATGGATTGGTTAGCAGACAGAAGATAGAGAGTCAGGATTAATGCATCTTTTCAATTCAGAAAGGTGTAACTAGTGGAAAAGCAGAAGGATCAGTCCTAGGGCCTCAATTATTTACTTTTCAAATTAATGACTTGGAAGAGGGGGCATTGTGTGTTGTATCCAAATTTGCTGATGATACAAAATCATGTGGGAGGGTATGTTGTGGTGCAGACATAAGGAATCTGCAAGGGACTACACATAGGTTGAGCAAGTGGGCAAGGACTTGCTAGATGGAGATTAATGTTGGAAAATATGGGATTATGCACTTTGGTAGGAAAAATTAAAAGGCAGACTGGGTTTAGATGGAGAGAAACTCCAAAAATTGCAGCACAGAGGGATCTGGGTGTCCTTATGCGTGAAACACAACATATTTGAGTACAGTGAATAAATGAAAAAGCCAACTGAAATTTTGGCTTTTATTGCTGGGAGGAGTAGAGTTTAAAAATCAGAAAGCCTAGTTACAGCCGAATAAGACTATTGGTGAGGCCTCACCTGAAGTTCTATGAATAGTTTTGATCCTAGTACATAGGAAAGGATGTACTGGCATTGGACGCTATGCAGTAGGGATTCGCTTGTCTGATTACTGGGATGAAGTGTTTGATTTAATCAAGAACAGCTAAATAGGCTCAGTTTTTTATTCAGGCAAGATTAGAAAAATGAGGGGTGATCCTGTGGAAACATATAAGATTCTGAGGGGGCTTGAGAGAGTCAATATTGAGAAGATGTTTTCACGAGTGGGGAGTTTCAAACAAGGTACGGTATTGTTACAGAATAAGGGGACACTCATTTAATATTGGGATGTGAAGGGACTTCTTCCAGAGGGTGATGAATGCCTGGAATTCTCTATCCCAGAGGCACATGGAGGCTATATCACTGAAAGTATTTAAAGAGGAGGGTGATAGATTTTTTAAATATTAAGGAGTTGAGGACTGTGAGAAGCTGGCATGTGGCCTGGATCAGATAAACCATGATCTTATAGAACAGCAAGGCAGGCTTGAGGTGCTGAATGGCCTGTTTCTGTTTCTTATTTCCTATGTTTTTAGGTGCATTTAAATGACTAAACTTAAAATTAAAAGCATTTCCTTGGCTGTGAGATAGTAAGAACTGCCAATGCTGGAGTCTGAGATAACACAGTGTGGAGCTGGAGGAACACAGCAGGCCAGGCAGCATCAGAGGAGCAGGAGGGTTGATGTTTAGGGTCGGGACCCTTCTTCCCGACCTGAAACATCAGCATTCCTGCTTCCCTGATGCTGCCTGGCCTGCTGTGTTCCTCCAGCTCCACACTGTGTTATCCCATTTCATTGGCCATAAAAGGCTTTGGGATGTCCTAAGATTATGAAAGGCACTATGTATCTGCAAGTCTTGATGGCTCAGTGGTTAGCATTGTTGCCTCACAGTGACAGGGACCCAAGTTCAATTCTCAGCCTTGGGTGATGTCTGTATGAAGTCTGCACACTCTCCCCATGTCTGCGTGGCTTTCCTCCAGGTGCTCCCACAGTTCAAAGATGTGAAGGTTAGATTGGATTGGCCATGCTAAATTGCCCATAATGTCCAGGGATGGGCAGGTTAGGTGGATTAGCCATGGAAATGCAGGGTTATAGAAATAGGGCAGAGGGAGTGGGTCTGGGTGGGAGACTTTTCAGAGGGTTGGTGTGGACTTGATGGGCCGAATAGCTTGCTTCCACTCTGTAGGGGTTCTATGACTCTATATGCAATTACGTCAAATCCAGCTCTGAGCCAAGAAAGTTAACCAACTAATTATGCCAACAGTAAAAAGTTAAAATTTTCAAAGCTGATATTAATAGTTTTTCATAGGTAATGTCATGGAGAGCCAGGCAACACAAACAGGGAACGAGGTATCTACTAGAGGACCATTCTTGGTGCTTTGTGGTATTTACCAATTCATATACAGGATGGCCTGGATAACTTTCAGGCTTCGGTTCATAAATTGCAAGTTACAACACCTGTCCCACAAATCCCAGGCAATGTCCATTTCCAACAATAGAATGTGGAAGGTACACAACAGCCACAATCTAATTACGTGGCAGGACAGGATTAAGGAGTTGACTTTAGCTATTTGCGTTCCTATGGTTACAATTCTGCAAGCAACTAAATCTTAATTAGCGTGGCCTGAAAACTGTTGACACACAAAAAAAGAATAATGCAACCAATGGATTAAATGAAATAAAAGTGTTTATGTTTGAAGCAAATTGTTTCCAGTGACTGTGTGAACTGAGACACCGTGAAGAATGTTGTTCACAGTTTCAGAAGCCCATCTGACCTCTTTTGTAACTGCCAGCTCCAGATACCACCCCCTGACTTGATCTTGGATAAACATCGTTCTAGATGTCTTCAGATAATTATGGCTTGTCATACATCCCAGTTTCTCTTGTCAAGAAAGGCACTTTCATTCACACTGGCAGTTGGGTCCTCCTGCATTCTGAAAGGCCCGAACAGCAAACAGAAACAACATAAATTGAAATAACCTTTGAATAAAATCCTCGCCCTTTCCATCACAAGTGTGTGGTTTGAACATTTAATGGTAAATCCATAAATTTTTTTTGTCTTTGGTTAATGATCAAATTCCCTACTGAAAGCCTTAACTGACCCAAGCTCTGATACAGTGCCTTCCCGATTCTCACAACTTCCTGCATCTAGACACTTTCTCACATCTCACCAGTGCTTCTTTTGTTAATCACTTTAAACCTTTCCCGTCTGGTTCTTGTTCCTTCTCCTTACCTACTCTCTTCCGACACAGTGATTTTGAATACCTCAATCATGTCTCCTCTTATGCATCTCTTCTCCAACAATCCCACCTTCTCAATTCTTATGACGTAAATGAACTCCTACATCCCTGCCCAATGGTATCAATGTGGATTTCACAAGCTTCAAAATCTCCCCTCCCCCTACCGCATCCCAAAACCAGTCCAGCTCGTCCCTGCCTCCCTAACCTGTTCTTCCTCCCACCTATCCCCTCCTCCCACCTCAAGCCGCACCTCCATCTCCTACCGACTAACCTCATCCTGCCCCCTTGACCTGTCCATCCTCCCTGGACTGACCTATCCCCTCCCTAACTCCCCACCACACTCACCTTTACTGGCTCCATCCCCGCCTCTTCGACCTGTTTGTTTCCTCTCCACCTATCCTCTCCTCTATCCATCTTCTATCCGCCTCCCCCTCTCTCCCTATTTATTTCAGAACCCCCTTCCCCTCCCCCTTTTCTGAAGAAGGGTCTAGGCCCGAAACGTCAGCCTTTCTGCTCCTATGATGCTGCTTGGCCTGCTGTGTTCATCCAGCCCTGCACCTTGTTGTCTCGGATTCTCCAGCATCTGCAGTTCCTACTATCTCTGAGGCTAAAACAGAGTTCTACATAGTTTTAATTTAATTCCTTGCTTTTGTAATCATGCCCCTATTGATAAAGCCCAGGATGCTGTATACCTTATCAACCACTCTCTCATCCTGTCCTGCCACCTTCAAAGAATTATGTACATACACCCAGGTCAGTCAACTCCTGTAACCTCTTTTCCCGCAAAAGGCCACGAGCCACATCACAGTGCATTAAATGCTTCACCCTTTGTTGTGATATGAGGAAGGACCATCTTTCTCTGCCACTCACTATGACATTATTTAACCTCCAAACAGGAGGCTGTGTCCTCAACCTAAACTGGTTGCTTAATCAAACACCACATTATGTTGGGTTTATTCCGTGACTGACAATTATGTCCCAAAGCAGTTTGACATTTTGAGGTTACTTGTCCTATGTTGCTAGGAAACCGGCTTTCAGAAGACACGTCACATCTCAAAGGCGAGTGATAAGTAAAATGAAGTCTACAAGAACACAAATATTAAGGCAGAATTACCATCTCCTATTCAAATTACAGACTACAATACATACACAGGATGTACAACGAAAGTCCTGTTGTTCCTGTTTCTGCCTTTGTGAATTTCTTCATCCACGCAATACTTACTAGGTGCCTTTTTGCAAATTGCAAATCTAATCTTTGATCATCTGCAGCTTCAAGGGAAAAAGGTAGTTTTTAAAAGTTGCTTCCTGGAGTTAAAGAGAGCTTTGTGCTCACACTTTCTGCCACTTTCACCATTTGTGAATAGCACTGATTGTGGGACTTTACTGTACATCTTTGGATTATTGTCCAGTCAAAAGGACATGTCCTTATTTTTGGCAATTATTGCTGAAAGACTTACTACACTGTGGAACACATTCCCATTCACCAGCTGACCCTGAATTCCTACTGTAACTGAGACAGATACATTTGGTATTGCAGCCAATTTTTGATCATGTCCAGATGTGCAATGCTTCTGATTTCCAAAATTGCATACAAAGCAGATTCCAGAGCCTTCTGCCATCTTAATTTGCAGCAATGTGAAAGTAGATGGTGAGCTTTTACCATTTTATATCCAGAGTAAAACAAACAAACAATGAGGTAACATTTTGACATAGAGCTGTGCTGATCATCTTATTTTGACTGATGAGTAAATGGACTGTCTGGTCTGAAACAATGGACAAGACTAATGTACAATCCTTTGTCTGTACTGGGTTGCTGAATCTTAGTCAGGGAGATGCTGTAGCAGAACTGGCCTCAACGTTCCCAAGCTAGGTGTGAAAGCTCAAGACAATTGTGGTTGTGATTGTCATCCAAGTAATTCTAACTGTGCAAAGCCTGTGAATTGATAAAAGGGTCAGAGTCAGGTGTGGCATGAGAACATAGGCACATGCAAATCATTAGAAATAGGAGAAGGTATAGGCCATTCAGTCCCTGTAACCTGCTCTGGCATTCAATAAGATGATAGCTGATCTGATCATGATTTCAACTCCACTTTACAGCCTGACTGCCCATAAACTTGTGTCAGACAAAAAGCTGCTTTGAATTTCTTCAATGGCACAGTCTCCACTGCTCAGTGAGAAAGAGAATTCTAAACAACTGACGACCCTGAAAGAAGAAATTTGCTTGATCTCTATATTAAATGATAAATCCCTTTCTTGAAAACTGTGTTGCATAGCTCTCAAGGGGAAACATCCCTCTCCCAAACCCCAGCCTGTCCAGCTCTCTGAGAATTGCACATTTCAACAAGGTCAGCTCTCATTCTTCCGAACTTAAGCTTTTCACATAAAGTCCCATGTCACAGGAATTGTGAACTTGCCATGAACTGCTTCCACTGCAAGTCTATCCCTCCTTAAAGTGAGCAGAAGTTGGACAAGGCCTCCAGGGTTAAACTTACCAGTGCTTCACAGTAGCTGATGATTGACTGTGGACACTCACATAAGAATGGTAGCATGCTTGCAGTCGTGGAGGGTTGGTGAGACCAAAGAGCAGGAGGCACCTCCTTCAGAGTAAGGCAGCAGAAGTGAACAACAAAGTAACAATTTCTTCTCTTCAAATTAGGTCCTCACTTCACAAAGTGGTGTGGCATGAGACACAGTCATATCCACTGCAGTGCAAATCAAACTCTTAAAAAATGAAACAAATGGAGTTTTAGCAACATAGGAACAGGAGTCTGCCATTCAGTCCATCAAGCCTAAATGCTGATCCACCCAGTAAAGCTCATATTCTCTGAATGAATAAAAAAGACTTAAATCATAGCTGTTCTCCTACCTTAATGCTCTTATCAGCACAATCTCCACTTCCCATGATGTTACGAGTTTTCAGAAATCTAACAATTTCTGTCTTCTACATTCTTAGTGTTGAACATTGACGGCCCTCCAGGGTAGAGAATTGCAAAGGTTCATCACTGTCTGAGGGAAGGACTTCCTCCTTGCCTCAGTCTTTCATAGTCTACACCTTATCTTGAGGTTATGTTCCCAAGTTCTGGGCTCACCAGCCTTGGGGACAGCTGATCTACATTCATCCTGCTACACCCTGCAAGAATTTTGTTTAGTGGCAGTGTATTGAATCATTTTTTATGAATGTGAGTGGAATACATATTTAACCCACAAGGATCATATAGACACAAGTGACTCCAATAACCTTCCTCAAAAGCAAAGGATGCTTGACACTAGTGATGGATTCCAATAATTCTACAGGCGTACATCAGCTGTGGATTTCTGAACTAAATACGGTGAATGCAAAAACAAAAGTGTCATTTTACATGTATAAATAATCATTAAGATGTTTCACATATCTGGAACATTAATCTCACGTGTCATAAAAACAACCACAGCTTTAAAATAATAAATTTAAAGTTTATCACCACTTCGTGGTACCTGTTCCACTGGAAAACCAAAAATTGCAATTTTTGCATGTTATGTCGGACCGTAGAAACAGGAGTAGGTCATTTTGCTCCTAAAGCCTATTTGATCTTAGCATTTATTAAAATCAAACCAGTAGTGCAAGATGCAGCCAAGAATACAAGGATATGATTAAACCTCTGAAGAGTCACTTACCAGGTAAATCAATTGAAATTTCTCTGCAGTATAAATGGACCAATTTTACCATCAGCACAAAGAAACTCAAAGTGCCTGGAGCTTTTACAGAGTGCTCATTCAGTTCCTTCAAAATGCTTAAATTGTGCGTTGTAATTTACAGCTCCAGTAAATGCAGAACAGGTTATTTATAGGCAGGGACTTCAGTGCACAGTTAGACCTGCAACAGTAGTTCACAATCGATGGCTTATTTTCTGTTCCGGTAAGCCACAGTTGGAACTATGACATTAAAATTGGGAATCAATCAATACACGAGAGATGACCAAGCAGTCCCAAACATGGACAGTCAAGTTGATGTGAGCTTACTCTTTGGCTTTTGTTTTTGGATAATTGTGCGCTGATCACACGAAGGGCCATTAACGAAGGTGAAGGGAACTGGCTGTTGTCTGCACCCAATGTCAACCACAAGTATTGTCAATGTGCCACAGGCTGAGGAGTGACCTTATAAAGGTTTATATAATCATGAGGGGCATGGACAAGATGAATGGCCAAGCTCTTTTCCCCAGGGTGCGGGAGTCCTAATCTAGAGGGCAGAGGTTTAAGGTGAGAAGGGAAAGATTTAAAAAGGACCTAAGGGACAACTTTTTTACTCAGAGGGTGGTGCGTGTATGGAATGAGCTGCCAGAGGAAGTGGTGGAGGCTGGTACAATTACAACATTTAAAAGCCTCAACGGGTGTATGAATAGGAAGGGTTCAGAGGGACATGGGTCAAACACTGGCAAATGGGACTAGATTAACTGAGGATATCTGGTCGGCATGGACGAGTTGGACTGAAGGGTCTGTTTCCATGTTGTACATCTCTCTGGCTGTATGACTATGACTTGGAACTAACTGTAAATTTCTTTCTCTTTTCTGTAACAACTTACCTCAACTATTGTGAAGTGGAAACACTCAGAGAATTGTTTTCCCAAGCATCCTGCAGAATTTAACGGCAAGGCTCCTTTATCTGGAGGTTTTGGCAAGAGGGTTGAATCAGTGTAAAACCAACAAAATTGAGAAATGAATGTACTGGGTGCACGGGAGTCCCATTTTCAGGTATGCAAGAACAGGTGGACCAAGATGCATTATTTACACATTTACTGTCTTCATCCTTTCTTTTTGACAAGAAGCCTGTTTGACGGGGCTGGAGCCTACAAAGGTAGGTGAGAGCAGGAATGTGGATAACAAGTGACATTTGGATAGTGATGTTGGCAAATCAGGTGGGTCAAGGAAGTGGATGGTTATGAGGAGGAGGGGTATGATTGGGAGGATGAGACATAGGGGCTTTATTGGGTGATGTGTTGGGCCTGGAGGAAGCACTCCTGTAACATTGAGGAATGCACTCTAATAAATGGACCCAAACTACGCAATGCACCCTTCCAAATAAAGTTCTGCACATTAGGATTAAATGACTAGGATTTTCGAACTGTGGCGACTATGGAACTACCAGGGGTTGGCTACATGATTCGGCGAAACTGGCAGTAACTCCTGGTGTTCATGTGTGCATTTAATGTAGATATCTAGATGTCACTGACAGAGTCACTGTCTCCTGTTGAAATCCTTTCAGATGTAAATCAATTAGAAATCACTGAATTGATAAGAACTTGCAGTTCTTATTCTCTTCGTTAAAAAAACCCTTGAAGAAGCTAAATCTTATTAAATGACCCATTGTTGGGTGCTTAAATAAAGAAAATAGGAGCAGGATTATGGCATTCAGCTCTTCATTATAGTTATGCTGCCCATCCAACTCAATGGCTACTCCCCATATCTTTAAATTCCTTCAGCCCAAAAGAATGATATCCAACTCCTTTTTGCAATCATATGGTGCTTTGATCTCGACTGCTTTCTGTAGCAGTACTTTCCACTGGCTCACCACTCTGATTCCACCTAAATGATTTAGACTGTGAGACCAGGTTTTGAACTTCTCCGCCATTGGAGGCATCCTTTCTACATCTACCCTCTCTGGTCCTGTTAGGATTTTGTAGGTTTCTATGAGATTCCCCTCATTTTTCTAACTCCAGTGAACGGAATCCTAGCCAGTGCAACATTTCCTCGGATGTAAGTCCTGCCATGCCAGGCATTAATTTGGTAAACCTTTGCTGCACTCCCTCAATACAACATCCTTTCTCAAATAAGGAGACAAAAACCTACACACAATACTCCAGGTATGGCCTCACTAAGGCCCCTTATAATTGCAGCTAGACCCCCTGCTCAAATCCTTTCACTATGAAAACCAACATACCATTTGCGTTCTTTAATGCCTGCTGCAGCTGTGCACTTACTTTAGTGAATGGTGGATTAGGATACTCAGGTCTTGTTGCATATTTCCTTCTCTCAATTTATAGCCAAACAGGTAATAATCTGCCTTCCTGTTTCTACTATCAAAGTGGACAATCTCACATTTATCAACATTATACTGCATCTGCCATGCATTTGCCCACTAACTCAACTTGCCCAAATCACACTGAAGCATCTCTGCATCCTCCTCACAGCTCACCGTTCTACCCAGTCTTGTGTTGTCTGTGGACTAAGTAACAATTATTGCAGAACGATCTATCTGGCAGTGAAAAAAACATTATGCTTGTGAAATGTCAAACTTCTCTATTCCATGATAAAACTTTAAAACGTTTCACATTTTTTCAAGATGATGGTATTTCAGCTTTCACCTTTATCCCATGTGTCCCAATCTTATTTTGCTTCCTGTAAAATTAAAGAAGTCATTAATAAAACCTACTTAAAAAAGAAACAAAAGCAGGAATTGCTGAAAAAGCTCAACAGGTCTGGCAGCATCTGTGAAGAGAAACCAAAGTTAATGTTTTGGATCGAGTGACCCTTCCTCAGAACAGGACCTGTTTGTTATTTTCCGGCTTGCTGACTGCAAAAATTCTTCAATATGATTGGCTCCTTAGCCTGCATGATCCTTAGCCTATCATATTGCTGGATGCCAGAGATTCCTCAGAGTCAGGACTAGGAATGAAATGAACAGGGTGGTACGTGATATCTACAACGCAACATTTGCAACCCTCTCTGTGAGCAATTTATTTTGAGGTCCATAGCCAGCCAATCATTTGATCATTGACTACAAAATCCAGCACAATCTGATTAACAAAATGGAAGATTGCTACCAGTTATAGAAACTTAGGATTTCAGTAAAATATAGACTATTGCTACTCCATGAATATTTGACTCTTTTTAAACCTTAATTTATCAGAGATGCCTATGCAAAATTATCACATAAACTGCACTTTCAAGCAGCTTATAGTAACTCTCTAAGTGAAAAATGTTACTTCCAGCAATCGCAAAGGGGTTTGGATGAAACAGGTCCTTCACCTTGTTTAACTTTTATTTTCCAGAATAATACCCAATGCCCTTAGCAAACTGTCTATCAGGCTCTGCACAAAGATCTGCTTCAGTCACAATCACAATAAACACAATCCTGCTGCCTAATGTAGCTACAAGATATCCTATAAGATGGTAAATGGATGATACAACATTTTACTTCTACAAAATGTGCTCTGGAATCATTCACTTGGTGAAATCCCAATCTCTGTCTCATTTTCAGGAGTATCGACTCTTCTCTTGGGCAGGAAGGAAAAATAAGGTATACATGAAACCAATTACAAAATATTAAAATGCTAGGAGATTGCTTCCCCTTCTGGGAGAGTCTAGGACCAGAGGGCACCATCTCAGAGTAAAGGTTCGCTCACTTAAACAGAGGTGTGGAGGATTTTTTTCTCTCTGAGAGAGGCGTGAGGGCTATCAAAGGCTGGGTCAATAAAACCACAAGAGCATAAGATTTAGGAACAGAAATGGCCATTTGGCCCATTGAGTCTTCTTCGCCCTTCGATCATGGCTGATATGTTTCTCGAATTCATTCGTTTACATTCGTTTACATTCAAATAACCCTTGATCCCTCTATTAATCAAGAACCCATCTATCTCTGTCTTAAATACATTCAATGGCTTGGCCACCTCAGCCTTCTGTGGCAATGATTTTCACAGATTCATCACCTTCTGGATGAAGAAATTCCTCTTCATCTCAGTTCTAAATAGCCACACTTTCCCTCTGAGGCTGTGCCCTGGACTCCTAATCTCTCCTTCTTGTGGAAATATCTTCTCCATGTCCACTCTATCCAGGCCTCTCAGTATTCTCTAAGTTTCAATGAGATTCCCCCTCAACCTCTAAACACCATCAAGCACAGACCAAGAGTCCTCAACAGCTCCTCATGTGACAAGCCCTTCATTCCCAGGATCATTCCTGTGAACCTCCCCTAGACCCCAATGGCAACATATTCTTCCTTAGATATTGAGCCCAAACCCGCTCACAATATTCCAAACGCAGTCTGACCAGAGCCTTACACAGACTCAGCAGTGCATCCTTGCTCTTGTATTCTAGGAGTAAGTGTATTCTAGGTTGAGATAGACAGATTTTTAATTAGTAAGGGAATCAAGAGTTACAGGGAAAAGGCAGGAAGGTGAAGTTGAGGTTTATCAGATCAGCCATAATTTCATTGGATGATCGAGCAAACTCAATGGGCCAAATGGCCTACCTTCTTCTCCTACATCTTGTGGTCTCGTGGTACTATATTTGAAGAAGCAATTTTAATTATGATGTTCAAACAGATGCATCAATCACTAAGACATTCAAATTTAAGGCCATTGATTTCATGCAGTTCTGAGCACCAGAAATCTCATGCTGAAAACCCAGGCAATTCCATACAGTTAGGTTTCTTACACGCTAAAAACATTGAGCACAAGTCTCTGCTAATACTCACACACTTGTGGGCACACCCTGAAAATATTGATTTCTCACCATGGGACTACTGATAAAATTGCCAGATTTCTACCCAACAGGGTCCCTCGCAAATGCTGGGTCAGAGCTGAAATAATGTACGTGTAAGGCATGATTAGGAAATACAGAAATCTGATGGATTGAAGTCAGAGCCCCTTGCAGACTGTATGGCTTCCACAGACTCTAGCTTGATATCCTGAGCACAACAAAACTTACTCTCACTCATCCTTGCTTCTTCCTCATTGTGACCATATCCGATGATCACACATACAAATGTAGGGGAATCATAGAATCCCTACAGTATGGAAGCAGGCCATTTAGGCCATCAAGAAAGAGTAGGCCAGTCAGCCCTTTGAACCTGCTCCACCATTTAATAATATCATAGCAGATCTGCCTGAAGCCCAAATACATATTCCTGCCTAACCTTGATGACCTTTCAACAATGTGCTTCACAAGAATGCATGCATCTCTGCGTTAACAATATTCAATGGCCCTGCATCTACCACCATTTTAGAAACAGAGCTCCAAAGACTCATGACCTTCTGAGAGAAATAAAATCCCAATCTCTGTTTTAAGTAAGTGACCCCTAATAAGAAACAGTGATCTCTAATTCTAGATTCTCCCATAAGAAGAAAAACTCTCTCCACATCTACCTGGTTGAGACCCCTCAGCAATCAATCAAGTTGTCTCTTATTCCAGCAGATAAGCCTAGCCTGCCCCACTTCTCTCATCAAACAATCCGTCAGTTCCTGGTAAACCTTCACTGATCTGCCTCCAATGCATTTGCATCTATCTTTATAAAAGTGACTAGCACCGTATACAGGACTCCAGATGGAATCTCACCAGTGCCCTATATAACTGAAGCATTGCCTCCCTACTTTCGTATTTCATTCCCCTCACAATAAATGATAACATTCATTAGCTTTCCTACTTACATGCTATACTTGTGTACTAATATTTTTGAAATTCATGCATGAGGACATCTCAGAGTTCTGCAATTTCTCACCATTGTTTGTCCTTACTGCCAAAATGTGCAATCTCACATCATTTCACCTAAACATTTCATTTGGAACACTCCATTTGCCATATCTTTGTCCATTCACTGAATCTATTAATATCTTTTGTTGCTCCTTGTGACATCTTCATAACTTACTTCCCTACCTATCTTAGTGTCATTGGTAAATTTAGCAACCATATCTTCCAGCCCTTTTTTTTTATTTTAAAATCAAACTGTTCAGACATGATTCACCACTGGGGTGGGCAGCATTTGAGCCCAAGGCTCCTGGATCAGAGCTAGGCATACTACCATAGTGCTACAAGACCCTCCATCCCTTCATCTAAGTAATTTATATAAACTTCAAACAGTGGAGGTCCCAGCACAGGTCCCTGTTGTATACCACCTGTTACATCTTGCCTACCTGAAAAAGACCCATTTCCACCAGCTCTACACTTCCTGTTAGCCTGACAATCTTCTTTCTATCCTATTTTCATTCCCTTCTATCTTTATTAATTAAGCTTCATATTTTACCTCATGCCCATCCAATGTGATGTAGCAGATTTCCTACAAATGTTGAATTTTTAGATACTTTGGAGGTAAGTCAATCTTAATCCATTTGTGAGGAAACTGAAGTAACAAGTCCAATTATGTTAGTTTGGTTTTACACCTTGTCCATTGAAGACAATGGTGATTAAATTTGAAGAGCACGCAACCAAAGTTCAATCAATCCAATGGGTTTCATGCCCCTTTAAGTGTGCACTGATTCCCAGATCTTGGTATCTATTTTAGAGGCTTTCAGATTGGCTTAAGATCAGTTTCAGCAGTTGCCCTTTTAGTCAACTTAGGTTGAATGCTCAAACGATTGGCACGGTCATGTTATGTACATGGCCAATTAGGATTACCCTGTGTGGAATATTGCTGATGTACATTTTGCCGCTAATTGTGATGTGTGAACAGTGGGAACAATCAAACACTATAATTACAGTACCACATTGCCCTTGTGAAATTCAATTTATAAAAGATTAACATAGGTTGACTAAAACTCCAATAAAGACAATTGTTGTGAAATAGATTTCATTTGGAAAAGCTGCAATAATGATGGTCTTCTTTAGAGACAGGTTAAAAGAGAGTTAAAAGAAAACTTAATTTAACACCACCCAGTATGCTGATCCTTTCAGAATATGAATACATGGACCTAGTTATTCTTCACCATATACAGTTCCAAGTGTTCATGAATTACCTCAAACATTGACAATTTGAAAAAAATAACATTTTGACCATAATAGAATACATTTTTCAATGAAGATTGCAAAATTAATTGTATTCCTCCCACTGTGCAGTGTCTTGTGATTAGTTTTTATCCACAATTCACATGTCTTGGCTGATGAAGTCAAGTCTAAAAAGATAAAAATAACTAAAGAGGATAAAGACAGCAATTTAGAATCTACGGTTTGAAAAACACTTTTGACATCATCAGCCCTGATATAATATCCATTTATATGTAATTTGAATAGAGGCATAATACAAGTTAATATTGATATTAAAGCAGCAAACAGAGAAAGAGCCTTGGGCAACTGTCTGTGTGAAGTTTGCATGTTCTCCCTGTATCTGTGTGGGTTTCCTCAGGGTGCTCCAGTTTCCTCCCACAGTCCAAAGATGTAGAGGTTAGGGTGGATTGGCCATGCTAAATTGCTCCATAGCCTCCAGGGATGCGCAAGCTATGTGGTTTAGCTATGGAAAATGGAGTCTATGAGGATAGGATGGGATGCTTTTTGGAGGGCTGTGCAGATTCAACGGGGCAAATGGTCTCTAGAACAGAATTAGAATATCCTTTATTATCACATGTACTCGAGTACAGAAGTACAGGAGTACAGCAAAAAGTTTAGAATGTCACCATTTATGGTGCCATCTTAGGGACAAATCTTAGATATAAAAAGAGGAATAAAAAAGAAAATTAGTTGCATTACTTTACAGTGATGCATAGTGAAAGTCAGAAATACGACATAGTTAAAAGGATAGACATTACAGTCAAATAAACAAATTATAAATACTTTGTACTTAGCATAGAGGCCTCTATCTGCACTGTAGGGATTCTATGATTCTGTGAAAAAAAATACAAAACTATTCAGGATATGTCCATCAGTGTCACACATTCTAGACTTTAATGTATCAATACATATAGCGGGTGATAAGAGTTTATCCTTGCATGTTAAGGAGGAAAGTTGACCCTCTTGTGGTGCAGAGATAAAGTCCTTACCCCTGACCTAGGAATCCTTGGTTCAAATGCCGCCTATCCCAAAAGGGGTGTAACAACATCTCTGAACAGATTGATTAGGAAAAATATGTTAAGTAAAAAAAAAATTGAAGAAAATTAGGTGCCCTACCCCTGAACTGAGTGGCACAGGTTCCAGTCCCATCTGCTCCAGAGGTGTGTAATAATATGTCTGAATATGTTGATTAGAAAGATTGGTCAAAACTCTTTTAAAGTGATCTTTGTTTACCTCCAGTCTGTATAAACAAGATGTGTAAGGTATATAGAAAATATATCTAAGTCAGTAAATCTTCAATAAAAAAGAAGAAAATAACAAATACCCTAAATATATTCAACTTTGTCACTGGGAGCACACTTTGAATAACACTGGTAAGATTATGTTCAAACCTGGAAGGGATCTAAAACAGATTATATAAAAACAAACAATTCTGGAAAGGCTCAACAAGTCTAGCATCAAATCAGAAAAGAGAAACAAAGTACTGTCAGAATTCAGACAGAAAGTCACCATAAAAATCCATGCTGTCTCTTCAATCCCACCAGACAACTTCAAATGACCCGTACATGGACAAGGACTGCTGGTTCTCTATGATTGTCTTTGACAGGCTGGGGCTGAAGGCAATCTGCTTGGTTAAATAGGTTCACTGCAATTGTACACCATGCAACTTAGAGTCAGTATCAGTGCAGTTCAAACCAGAGAGCCATACGGACATTTCCAGTGCTTTGAGAAGCTCACGATGTTCAGCACCAGAAGAAAGAAGGCATCATCAGGGACAGCTGTCATCTCCTTTTGATATGTCCTTTGTTATCTTCTCGGTGTATCATGAATGATGTTATCGAAGGTCTGCTTTGCTCGGTGTGTTCTGGGCTCCGTTCTGAGCTCTGGAAATTGTGTTTAGGGTTATGGAACTTTGTGATTGGAAATATATATCAGTTATTTTGAAGAACAACATGATGCTAAATTATGCCTGCCACCTTGTGCCAATTTATAGACTTGTTGTCTAGGAAATTAACACTCGCCCCGTGTGTTGTAGTTTTGAGTTTACAGGAGAGTTGATAATTATTGATGATATTAACTAGTTCTTCTGATTTGGCTTCCTCGTAAGTCCAAATATCTCACACATAAACGCAATTATAGAAGGTATTGTTACTGCGTGTCTGCATCACCTGGCAAATCAGGTAGAGAGAATGAAGAAGTAGCCCCTGAAAACATAAAGGTGGCCCATGGAAACCAAACATTAGCCAGTGTAAAATCAAACAAAAGCCTTCAAGAAATCGCCTCGAAAAAATAATTACGCCCTGAACAGCCCCATGAGAACATGTTCAGAAACTATCACTTAATAAGGATATTTTTTGTGGATATTTGGTTCTTACATGACTTTACTGATTCCTCCTAAACCCTACCAACACTATCTCTTGTTAACGTTGCTTTCAGTTGGTAGCTATTTTCACTTAATCAATAGCTAATTCCAAATTCACTCACTTGTACTTTTAATTAGTGAGTTTGAGCTTGCAATCAATACTGAATCATAAATCAGAATTCTCCAGGTCAACGATCAGTGATTGCCTGATGAAAATTAATTTTAATCCTTTGGTATTCAGATAATCTCCCGATGGACTTGTGTCAGTGTTTCTAAAGCAACATTTTTTGTAAAGAAGCCAAAATTAATGCTTTATCAAAGGTTTGATTTCTTTACGGATGTTTCTGTAACAAAAGTAATCGTAATTAAAAGATTACTTTTATTATAGAAATGTCAGCAAAGAAATCATTGCCTCTTGTAAGCAATTTTTGGATTTTGAATATCATCTTGCTTCCTATTTTCCATTTCTTTTCTTTCTGTCTAAAGATCATGAGATTAACACTGCTCAACATGTGGACAATATAGGCATTGCTTAAATGTTTGCTTTGAATTTTTAGAAACAAAGTCTGTGCTATGCTGTTACCTGACATTACGATTCGTAGCAAGTTAATTATCAAAACTCAAGTGGATTTTGCAAAGCTTGTCTTCAGTGCACTTTATATCATTTGTTAACTTTTATGCAAAACTAGATACACAGTTGTGCATGTTTTACTTTCATAGAATCCCTACAGTGTGGAAAAGCAGGCTAATCAGCCATTGAGTCCACACCAATCCTCTGAAAAGCAAGCCATCCAGAACCCCCTATCCCTGCATTTCACATGCCTAAACCACTTAGTCTACACATCCCTGGGTACTATGGGCAATTTAGCAAAATAGGCCAATCCACCTAACCCGCACATCTTTGGACCGCAGGAAGAAACTGGAGCACCTGAAGGGGACCCGCACAGACATAGTGAGAACATGCAAACTCCACACAGACAGTTGGCCAAGGGTGGAATTGAATCTGGGTACCTGATGTTGTGAGGCAGCAGTGCTGGCCACTGTGCAGTCCCTCCATGATGCTTAAGTAAATGAAGAGTGGCGTAATGCAAGGGAGAATAAATAAGGAGAATATAAGAAAATGAAAGATGGACTGAGTTTATGTGAGGATGCACAGGTATATATCTCAGTGAGTGGAACAGTGGTAGTGTCCCTCCTCCTGGACCGGGAGGACTGAGTTCAAATGTTGTGTAATAACATCTCTGGTTGATTAGAAAATAGGTATATCATATAAGTGCATGCGGTTTCTTTCTGCAAAGAACAAGGCCTGAGTATTAACATATGTAGCTTCCAGTAGTTGTGTGTGCCATACTACACACCTAACAGTCCTAAATTAGCGGTCAGTGTAAATGTTTGCATAGTCAGAATTATTAAGAAATGCTTTCTGATCGCTGAATCACACATAATGTTATACTCTGTGTTTTGAGTTTTGCCAGGATGGACTGATTGGGACAAATCAGCAACTTGTTTGCAGTGAACAGCCTAAGGAATATGTTGATTGATACAATCGGTCAGTCTACTGGATATATGGTCCATATACCTGGCATCACAACAGCACTGAAACTCAGATACCATATTACCCATCCGTGACACAGACAGGACATCTAAATAGGAGCTGTGTGAAACAGCTAGCTTCACCTGTTGTTCAAAGTTGTGAGATACCTTATCCTTCCAGAGCGACCGGAGATAGGCTGGGTATTTTTCAGGACCAAAGTGTCACAAACATGTATACACACTGCACTTGTTTCAGCTTAACAAAATAGGTGACAGTCATTCTCTGGCTTACATCCCAGGCAATGTCCTGATGAATCAGAGTCAACCTGAATGTTTGAAATGTAAGCAAAAGTTGGCAGTTAACTGTACATCATCAGTAACTGGTGCATTCTCCATGGCAACACTTCTATGAGAGTTCACTTGCCAATCAAGCAGCACTCTTTTCCTATGCAGTATAAATGTTGTTTTCTGTTTACTTTGGCATTTCTTGTGAATTGTTCTGCATGATGGAAATGCATCTTTCTTCAGCAATATTCAGGTTCTGTGCTACCAGATGACCATTTATATATGTTATGTATTATATATGAGCCAGGGGTTGGTTGGTATCCCACTGGCATTGCAGCATTAAGGTAGTAAGCTCAACCTTCACTGCAGAGACTGGTGTGCAGAAATGAAGGCTGTTTCAATGCAGCAGTGAGGGAGTACTGCATTGTCAGAAAATGGACTAAACTGAGGTCATGTCTCAACTTTCAGGTGAATGCAAAAGTCTCCTTTTCACCACCTCAAAGAAGAACAGGGGAGTTTCTGTTGGCATTGAAGCCAAAATTTAGTCCTCAATCGACTGAAAAATAATCATGTTGCTGTTTTGTGGGAGGTTGCTGTGCATCAGTTGACTTGTGCATTTCCCTATATTACAACAGTGACTGCACTCCAAAGAAGTATTTTGCTGGTTGTAAAGTCTTTCGGGGCATCATAAGGTTGTGAAAGGCACTATATAAATGCAAGTCTTTCTATCTCCACGATGGCAAGGTCAATGATTTGAAATGTTAACTCTGCCTGGCCCTGCTGCATGGTTCCAGCCTTTTCTATTCACATTACAATAATTTCTCTGCCTGCTTCTTCCCACCTGGCCAAACAGTCTCCCGCTGTTACGATCCTCTGTTTGATTGGCAGCTGTATAGTGTTCGTTGAAGTGGCTGAACATTAAACAGCATGTGTTTTTTTTAAGCTCTTAAAGTATTTTGTGGTTTGTTTGTTACAAATATGGGAGAGCAGACAGATTGAATGGAAGAAAATGAGGCCATGGGGTTGCATGCTAGAGCTGTCACCTCTAAGGAGGTGAAGTGAAATAGACAGCATTTAAAATGGAATCTCTTCCAGCCGTGATGGAAAATAAATAATAAATGATGAATAAAGGTTAACAGGCAGCTGGGGGTGATTGTCCCCAGCAGGAAGATTACAGAATGTATTACATTTCAGCTGATCCAGGAATTGTGCAAATGCTATAGGAGACAGGAACCTCTGTGTATTCTATTCACCTGGGCTCAGACTTCCGTGTCAAAAAGGCACTGGGGCTAATGGCTATGCAGATGGAGCAAAAATGTTGGGCTCAAATATTCAAAGTTACTGCTTGTATTTTACTGCTGCAGGGTAGCCTTGCATAAGCATTAGCTTTGTTTACCTCTTCATTATTGACATTCGTTGATTCTGCAAAGTTGGTAACAATGTACAGAAGAAGCAAAAAATGAGTTTGCTTCTTCTGTACAATGTACATGCAACAGCATGTTAAGTCGTAAAGTCATACAGTCATAGAGCATGCTCTTGCCCATTCCAGTTTCTAAGTATTATTTTAAAGAAGGGGTCTGTTCAGCACTGTTAAAAAAACCTTTCTGGTGATAAAAATACAATTGTTACAAGTTTGGAGTCTGATTCCTTCAGGTTTTAGTTGTTGGTTGAGACTTTGTTTTATTAAAAAATGAGTTATGTTAATTTGTCTTCTTTTCTCTCCCCCTTAATCCCATCTCCGTTTCCCTGTTGCTCTTTCTGTACCTGATCTGATCTTGTTACTCACGGAGTGATTCACACTTCCCTTTCAGTCCTTGTGCTGTTGAACCACAATTCCATGGGCATGCTGGGATGTTCATCATAGAATCCCGACAGTGTGGAAACAGGCCCTTCGGCCCAACAAGTCCACACCGACCCTCATAGCATCCCACCCAGACCCATTCCCCTTATAACCCACCTAACCTACACATCCCTGAACACTATGGGCAATTTAGCATGGCCAAGCCACTTAGCCTTTGGACTGTGGGAGGAAACCCACATAGACACGGGGACAATGTGCAAACTCCACACAGTCAGTCACCAGAGGGTGGAATCGAACGCGGGTTCCTGGAACTGTGAAGCAGCAGTGCTAACCACTGAGCCACCATGTCACATGACCCCTAGGCCCATGTGGGTACATGCTGGGACTGGGAAGGCAAGTTTACAGATACAGATAATTTAGATGTTGAAGGCCTGCCATTGTTTGTTTAGTGCTTTTTGGGCAATCTTTCTTTGTAATTCATTGTGTTCACCTTTAAGTTGTCCTGATTCCTTCTGCCGTGATTTGGCGCCTAAATTATATTATAATTCTGTAACCATACTCCATTCACCTAATTTAATTTGCCAGTTCTTGATCCAGCACTGCTTCTTTCCTCAGTGAGCCAGTAACATATTGATTAAAAGGAAGTTCTCAGTACACATTTTATTAATTCTTCACTCTCATTGCACTTTACACTACTCGTTCTCCAGTCCATCTCAGTGTAATTGAAGTCTCCTGCCATTAATACGTTGTTATTTATACATTTCTCCAAAACTTGCCTACAGGTTCATTTTTCTATCGAGTACAATTACAATGTTTAAAAGACATTTGGATGGATATATGAATAGGAAAGATTTGGAGGGATATGGGCCAGGAGCAGGCAGGTGGGACTAGTTTAGTTTGGGATTATTTCAGTTGGACTGGTTGGACCAGAGGGTCTGTTTTCATGCTGTATAACTCTATGACTCACTCAGAGACAGTAAGAACTGCAGATGCTGGAGTCAGAGGTAAGACAGTGTGGAGCTGGAGGAACACAGCAGGCCAGGCAGCATCAGAGGAGCAGGAAAGTCGATGTTTAGGGTCAGGACTCTTTTTCAGAAATGGGGAGGGGGAAGGGAGCTCAGAAATAAATTGAGGGGAGGGGTGGGGCTGGAGAAGGTAAGTCGAATGGTGATAGGTCACTCTATGACTATGATTTGGGAGTCTATAGTAAACACACAGAAATAGAACAGCCTTTTCTCTGCTCTTTTATCTCTTCCCAGGCCTAAAGCGAAGCACACTATGAATTTGGAAGAATCACGAGATATTGAGCAAGGTCTTTCACAGAGCCAAGTTGCAGTTTTCAACCAAGTCCCAGACTTCAAGATGGGTTTGTCACTATTGAGCAGTGAGAGGCCTTATAACAGGAATTAATGCACATTATTGTCCATATTCTTTCGTAATCTCGCCTCATTACTATGCGTTCTCCAGTTAACACTTGCCAGATACAAACTAGACACTGAGAATTCTCAACGTAAAAGTCAGAGCAGGTACCTGGCGATTCTAACTTGCCACTTGCTAATCTGGATCTCCACTTGGACACCTGGAACCAATGTCTCAGGGCACACTGCATGGGCAGTAGTCGGACACAGCCAAGGTCACAGATGTTGGCATCCACCTCCTACCAGCCTCACCACGTCACCATGGCACATCTATGATATGGTTCTTCATTTCAATGTTGCACTTTGGAGTGTCCTGGCAGCTCTCATTGAAAGGCTGGCACCCTGCTCACAGACTGGACCTGGCTGTATCTCAGGGCTGTCCACTCACTCTCTTAGGGCCCACTCACTTTGTGACTATTTGGATGCTCTTAGCATTGCTGCTTTGCCTTGTCTTCCCGTTTGTGTTCTAGCCTCTTAGCCGAGAGTTCAAAGGTTGAGAGTTTGCCTGTCCTGCCTTGTAGTTTAGCAGAGACACAAACCCAGGCAATTTGTTGTGGTTGTCAGCAACCATCAGTCAAAGGCTGGATGCACTGTGCTACATCAATCTCATGTCAACTGCAAGCACACTGTATGTGCATCAACCAATTGGCCATGGCCCAGAGTGCAGTGGGGTTGGGGGTTGTGTGGGGCTTCGGCTGCTGACTGTCAGGGCCTCTCACTATAATCAGTTAATCACAATGTCCACGATTAGTTCGGGAGACTGGGAATGGCCAGGCATCTGTTCATTGTGATTCGGGCCAGGGCGTCAGTCTCATTACCGTCTGGGGAGTTGGCCACCATCAGTCCTGCAGGTCCACAGCAACCAGTCAGGGGTTAATGATGGTCAGTCAAAGAGAAGCAAAGAGAGTGGTCAGAGGTCCCGGTCAGTCATATCTCTGGTTTGTCCCAGTCAGTCACTGAGTCATTGAGCTGTACAGAACAGAAACAGACCCTTCAATCCAACTTGTCCATGCCGACCAGATATCCTAAATTAATCTAGACCCATTTGCCAGCATTTGGCCCATATCCCGTTAAACCCTTCCTATCCATATATTCATGCAGATGCCTTTTAAATGTTGTAATTGTTTCACCACTTCCTCTGGCAGCTCATTCCATTCACACACCATGTTCTGCATGAAAAAGTTGCCCCTCAGGTCCCTTTTAAATCTTTCCCCTCTCATCTTAAACCTATGCCCTCCAGTTTTGGACTGTCCCGCCCCAGGAAAAAGACCTTGAGTACTCACCCTATCCATAGCTCTCATAATTTTATAAACCTCTATAAAGGTCACCCCTCAGCCTTTGACACTCCAGGGAAAATAGCCCCAGCCTATTCAGTATCTCCCTATAGCTCAAACCCTCCAATCCTGGCAACATCCTCGTAAATCTTTTCTGAACCCTTTCAAGTTTTACAACATCTTTCCTATAGTAGGGAGGCCAGGATTGCACACGGTATTCCAAAAGTGTTCTAACCAATGTCCTGTACAGCCACAACATGACCTCCCAATTCCTATACTCAATACACTGACCAATAAAGGCAAGCAATTGGGGTGTTGGGGGGTGGGGGGATGCGGTGGGGCACGGTCAGTACTGGGGGATAAGTTATAGAGCCATGTAACATAGAAACAGGCCCTTCAGCCCACCTATGCTGTCTATACTGAGCAACAAACACCAAACTACACTATCCCTTTTACCTGCACTTGGTCCATAAATTACTCATGCCTGGCATTTTAAGTACTCATCCAGATGCTTCTTAAATGTTGCTTGAGCCACCACCCTTTCAGGCAGCATATTCCATATTTCTACCACCCTCTGGATGAAAACATTTTTCCTCAGATCTCCTATAAACCACTTACTCTTCACCTTAAACTTATGCCCTCTGGTCTCAAACACGTCTGCAATGGGGAAGGGATTCTCAAGATCTTCTCTGTCTATGCCTCTCATAATGTTGTATACCTCAATCAGATCCCCCTTTGGCTTCCTCTGCTCCAAGGAAAACAAACCCAGTCTCTCTTCACAATTGAGATTTTTCATCCCAGGCAACATCCTAATAAATCTTCTCTACACCCTCTCCTGTGCAATCCTGTCCTTCTGAGAGTGTGATTGATTGATTTACTGTCACATGTACCAAAGTACAGTGAAAAACTTTGTTTACCAGCGGTACAGGCAGATCACAGTAAGCAAGGACATACAGATCAAAATAACTTAGACGGAGGTGTACAGGGTACATGGCACAGTCTGTGCACGAGGCAAGATCGATGTTAGCAAGATTAATCATTATTTCAGGCTAGAGAGTCCATTCATCAGTCTAACAATGGCCAGGAAGAAGCTGTTCCTGAGCCTGTAGGTGCATGTGTTCTGGTTTCTGTATATTCTAGGGTGTATGAGGTCATTAACAGGGTGCAATTGGTCTTTAATGATGTTGGCAGCCCTTTCGCGGCAGCGAGCCATGTAAATGGAGTCCATGGATGGAAGGTTGATGGTCTGGGCTGTAAGTTTCTTACGGTCCTGGGCAGAGCAGTTGCCATACCAGGCTGTTATGTACCTGGACATATGCTTTCAATGATGCATCTGTAGAAGTTGGTGAGGGACCTTATGGACAGGCCAAATTTCCTGAGCCACCTGAGGAAGAAGAAGCATTGTTGTGCCTTCTTGACCGTTGCACCTATGTGGGCAGTCCAGGACAGGTTGATGCTGTCCACCCTCTAATCCTCAGTTCTATTGATGATGATCAGAACTGCACACTGTATTCCATTTGTGACCTAACCAACGTTTTATAATGTTCCAACAAGACTTTGCTCCTAGTTCTACTCCCTGGCATCCCATACGCCTGAATACCTTTGCTGACACCTTCAGGAATCTATGGAGTTATACAGCAAAGTCCCTTTGTTCCTCAGTATTCCTTAGGGGCCTCCCATTCACTATGCATATCCTTCCCTAATTAGACCTCACAAAATACATCATCTCACATATATTGGGATTAAATTTCATCTGCCATTGCTCTGCTTAATAATGTAATGAATGGAGGAGGGGGAACTGTGCAGCTCCTTGGGGGTCAAGACTTACTGTAGTGACAGGGCTCAGGGGTAAAGGTGAGAGTTTGGGTTGCGATTCAAGTTATTGGGTGGGAACATGTGGGGCTCACTGAAGAGGAAGTACCCGGTAGACAGGGACAAGGTGAGTGGGGATGGGGATGGAGAGAGTACCTGATGACCTGGCTGAACGTAGGCCTCACAGAAACCTGCAGTTCCTCCACAACCTGTCGATTCCTGAAAGTAGCCTACGAGTGGAAAATGGCTGCACTCGGAGTGGGTGGAGTCAGTTTCTGTTGCTGACCACAAACACAAGCTCCAATTGTAAGTGACGGAGGCTCTGCTCAGTGCAATCAACAATGTACTTGCTGAGCACAGGTTGAAATCATCCATAATTATATCGTCGTGCATGTGGAATGCATGCAATGTACAACTGTGGGTGAAAATGTTTGTCACAAGCAAGCTTGTCCATGACACTGGTCCTTGCACGTTGGAGGAGACATCTCTGTGAGGCAGCGCTATTCCCAGACATCCTTAAAAGAAACATCAAAGCACAAAGTTAATACACTATTCCCTGGGGTGCGCATGAGCACAGAGCTGATACCCTCCTGATTTGAACTGTAAGCGAAATGATAAGACTTTCTGTAAGCGAAATGATAGACTTTCTGCTCATACAAAATGATGCCTTCCATGGGTGATGTGGGGTGAAAAGGAGAATGGCCTGTCCTCATGTAACATGTGCACTCTCCCTGCTCTCTCTCCTTACCATTCATTGAAATAAGGCCCGATGGCAAAGTTCCAAGAGGAGTGTCAGGGAGAAACAGGGCCCACATGCTGAGTGTGGATGAAGGTCCGTGTGTGTTGGGGGAAGGTGGTGGATGGGCAAGCAGGACCGAGTATTTTAACAGGATGAAGAAGGGTATTAGTTGGGTGGGGGAGAAAGGCTGATTACCATTGGGTGCTACATTACACTTAATAAAGAATCCATAACGTTTCCAAAATATGACAGACTGTAGGCCTGCTTTTGATGTTATCCATACAAGAACCAAGCTTCTATGTCTCTTGTGTTTTAAGGAGTGCTGAATTCAAAATTCATTTTGGTGAAGAAGAATTCAACTTCCCTCCAAGATATGGCTTTACAGCACCGGACCGGACTATTAATGCGCACCTTGTTAAGTCACAACATACTGTTACTTTTTACAATCATAGTGAAAAAAACTATATCGATATACAATTTCCATCACCTGACGCTTTCATGGACTAAAATCATTTTTAAAAAGGATAAATACTGACCTAAAATGGAGGCTGTGATTACCTGATTACAGATTGAAGCAAGCTTTGTGAAAACAATGAGAAATTTATAAAACCTGCCTCCACTGAAATGACCATTTCATCCAAAAACAGTGAAGCTAGTCAGCATTAGAAAATTCACAGGCAGTTTAATGCACACGGTATAATAATTTCACATACTGAGAAATGAAAAGCTCACCTTCTAGTTAGGCAGTTTAGAAAAACAATGGAGCTAGACCCTGGAATATACAATTTGACACCAAATCAACATCAGCAAAGCAGAGAGAAAGACTGGATTTGTAAGCAATAGCTAGAAGTCCCTCTTTCTCCCTCACTCTCTCTCTCTCAGCCTCAAAATCCAATGCCCAGTGAAGAAGCCATTTGTAAAAACAACCATTTTTTGAGAAGTTAAGAGCTACAAACTTTGCCACTGCTGAAGAAACAACACAAAAGCTAACCAGCTGGGACTCAGCTTTCAAATCTAACACTCTCAAGCGTTCCAAGATCTTTAAATTTGAACTGTCTTTACTCTCCTGTCTGAGTGGACACCCTCTTCCACCTTCTATTTAAACATTTTACTTGTCCTTGTGTCCGTATTTGATGCCACTTTTTTGGGGTAATTGTAGATAGAATTCTTCTTTCTCTCACAAGAAAACATTGAAATTTGCTCCTGCTCTGTGATCTGGTGAATTAAGTTTTTTTTAATAATCAAGGAAACATGTCAAACAACCCTTCAATTACATCAAGCAATTCAAGAAAAATATTGCTAGTCACCAACTAAAGGGAGTTTCTGTTTGTTGATGATTCTTCTGAAAAACATCAACTAGCTGTCCCTCCAACGAAGATTGGATATTGTGCACGAAGATGGGGTGTGGAGTATAGAGGTTCAAAGGGAGGGGCTGATTATAATGTGTGTTTCTGGCTGTGTGAAGCAGAACTAATAATGTATGTTTGACCTGAGAAGACGCTTGGTATTCACTTGAATCATAAATAGTTGTCAGATTTTCAATTGGAAACACTTGTTCTGGTTCATCATCGACTAAATTTGGATCATTCAATGTCAACAGAGTTAGATTATGTTCTTCCATGATGTCATTTTGGAAACAGAGCACAAGAGATTTATCATAAAAATAACAACAACATCTTATTCATAGATTCACAATGAAAAGATTTTATAATGCGTATACATGTAATCTTTGGCATTAGTCCTATCTTACTTTACTAAGGATGAAATAAAAGGTTCATCATAAATATACAGAAGCTATCACTACTACCTGGCTGTACCATCTAATAAACAGTTAATGAAAAGGAAAAATGGACCTCAAGAAGCATAAAGTAGACCTTGAGAATGTCTCACAAAGAGCCTTCAAAAACGAAATGATTTTGACCCTGGTAAACTCTGGAGCATTGTCATGTTCATGGAGCCATTGCAGTATGAGTCCCTGCGACCAGAATTACATTAAAACCAAGAAGGGAAGAGAAAGAAATGAAATCAAAGTTCAGATTACTCTGAGTCTGTACTGTTTCTTTCTAATGTATTCCTCAGGGTGCTTCATGGTTGAAGAATTCTCTGAAGATACATGCAGTGACTGCGTTAAAGAAACAAAATAAAAATTGCCTCCTGCAACAGCCCGTGTATTATAAACTTCACTGTCAGACAAAAACAAATTTGATGTCAGCAAAACAACAGAGAACCCAATTACTCACTCGCTACTATTAAGAAGGACTATATACCATTCCTACAAAGGTGCCTGATCTGATGACTGTTTGATTAAAACATCAATTACCCTGCTATCCAGTGACTTGTCTGATATTTCACCATCAGAGGCAAGTAACGAACAATTCAGGCTTCTGTTAAAATAACTCAAAGTTCCATTTGTACCCGAGATTTTCAAAGGCTTTTAAATGGAATTATAATTCCACAAACAGCACACTAACCCATTAGCTAACACCTTCCGTCTCACACAACTTTATATTTGAAGATATAACCGAATCTTTGTGGTTGACTTTGAAAGTTGGCTAGTTAGGATAAGGCTTGAAGCTGAGAAAGCCTGGACACCTTTAGCAAGATAATTCATATATAATTTTCAGGAGTGCAAGTTTCCTTATGTCAATGATCAAGCAATTAAGCAGATGCAAATATAAAGAGTGGGGTTCCTCAATTGAAGTTTATGGCTATCTAATTGCAAAAATTAATTGGAAACTATGGCATGAAGTAATTTATTTTAAAATTGCAATGTCTAAATTGAAAATTTAACTTAGTATATTGCTGAAAAGAGACAAATCTTGCCAAAGCTTTGCACTCATCAAGATTAATGCAAGAATACCAAATTTAAAAGTGATCATAACCATTTATACAAAAGAAGAATAAGGTGCTGATTAGTTGATAAGACACCTCTGAAATGCCAAACTGTTGCTGTGAAGTAAGCAAGGGCAACAAGGATTTCCCAACTTCCTGGGTAATTCCAAAAAGTCACAAGGCTTGAACATATTCCTTTTGGTTGCTGAGAATGGTTACCGCAAATGAATGTATGTTGCTTCAAACAGTGTAAATGAGTCACATTGCAAACTCAACTGATTATCTTACATAAGTTATTCATGTAGCTCTTAAGACACACAATATTGTTTAGCAAGCGCTGCCCAATCACAGATTTACGTATGATAGAGATAACACAGTGTGGAGCTGGAGAAACAGCAGGCCAGGCTGCATCAGAGGAGCAGAAAAGTTGACGTTTCAGGTCGGGACCCTTCTTCAGAACAGTTCCTCTGATGCTGCCTGGCCTGCTGTGTTCCTCCAGCTCCATACTGTGTTATCCCAGACTCCAGCATCGGCAGTCCTTACTATCTCTTTGCATATGATAGTATATGTTTTGTGAGAAGGGCTGGTTGAGTATTTACTGCTGTTGCATTGAGGTGTTATTTTGAAATATGTCATTCTCGTTTATTTTCTGAATGGTACAGATGAAAAGCTTTGGCAACCTGTCTCTCTCTTCAACAATATTCATGTTCTGTCCTATCAAATGACTGAAGAATGTTCAGATCTTCATTTAAAAACCAAAATGAGAAAAATATTAAACTACACAGGGCAAACTTAGAAATATTACAAAATACAAGACATTGAGCAATTGTGTGGATCTGCAATATAGTTAACTCCTTTACTGAGATACCAGTAGTTTCTTAAATATTGTATTTTGTTCATTTCTGCTGAATTTAGATGCTTTTTTTATACTTAAGTTGGTTAATTGTCAGGTTTGGAAGGATTTTCTTTCATTAATGTGTAGAACAGATGGCAGGATCCTTTGTGTTCAGGAGGAATAACGTGAATGTCTTTGTAACTGAAAGACAAAGGGTCAAATGAGGTCCGAAGCCTGTGTTTTAGAATGGTGCAATTGAAAAGAAGTAAATTGTACCTTTACTACTTACTAAAGGGGCATTGCTAACTGGAATATCATTTTACCAGGCACCAGCAAGACTTGAAGATTGAAGATGTTAGCGATGATGTGTTTGGGGTAAAGTTTTGCCTTCACAGCCTAGTGATCTGTGAATGATAGTCTATGATTTAGAGAACTGAGTTGAAGATATTTTCTACATGAGCCTGCTCAGGTAATGTTATTACACACAGCAAGTGGGAATTGAGCCCTGGGCCTCCTGGCTCAGAGGTAAGGACTGTACCATTGTGCCACAAGAACCCCCAAGTATAGTCCCAGAGGACCATAGGGTTGCTTTGCCATTAGGGAGAGTCGACTGAAGAGAATAACACTCCTCAGGAACAAGGAGGACTTGAACTCAGCCCAGCTGGCTCAGAGACAGGGACACTACCACTCTACCACATGAACCCCTGTACAATAACACTCAAAACTGCAGCCCCCCAAAGCTGCATCCTCAGCCCCTTACTGTACTCCCCGTACACCTACAGCTGTGTGGCCAAATTCCAAATGAGCGCCATTTATAGGTTCACTGATGACATCACTGTAGTGGGACAGATATCTAACAACAACAAGTCAAAATACAGAAGGGAGATAGAGGGCTTGGTGACATGGTGTAATGTAAATAATCTGTCTCTCAATGTCGGCAAAGCTAAAGAACTGATCATCAATTTCAGAAAGACAGGAGGAGAACACAGCCCCATCTACATCAACGGAACTGAGGTTGAGAGGGTGAAGAGCATCAGGTTCCTCGGAGTGATGATAACCAATGACCTGTCCTGGACTTCCCTCGTAGATGCAACAGTCAAGAAGGCACAACACCATCTCCTCTTCCTCAGGCAGCTCAGGAAATTTGGCCTGTCCATAAGGTCCCTCACCAATGTCTATAGATGCACCATTGAAAGCATACTGTCCTGGTGCATAACGGCCTGGTATGGCAACTGCTCTGCCCAGGACCATAAGAAACTACAGAAGGTGCACAGCCCAGACCATCATGGAAGCCAACCTTCCATCCATGGATTCTATTTACACGGCTCGCTGCCGCAGAAAGGCTGTCAACATCATCAAAGACCCATCGTACCTGGTAATGACCTCCTACAACCTTTTCCATCAGGCAGAAGATACAGAAACCTGAACATACGCACAAGCATGTTCAGGAACAGCTTCTTTCCGGCTGTTATCAGACTGTTGGATGGATTCTAGTCTCAAATAATGTAACCTGCAATGTAACTATATGCCCCTAAGTCTTTTTGATCTGTACATCCTTTGCTTGCTGTGATCTGCCTGTACCACTCGTAAACAAAGCTTGTCACTGTATTTTGGTACACGTGACAGTACAATCAATCAAAAAAAAACCTCCTGGGAGAAGCAGCTTGATTCTCATTCCACGAAAATAAAATTCATGTGGAGCCTATGAATACTGTTTGAAGTTCTCCACCCCAGTACTTTACCACTCCATTCGTAAAGACAAAACCTCTACACCATTGGGTCCTTGCTGCCTTCTGCGTTCTGTTTCAGACCTGCCTTTCATCTATCTTTCCCTCCCCTTCCTTTAGTGGTGTTTTCTTTTAACTGCAGTTTATCTACAATTACCCACATTTCTCATGAAGGGTTAGGCCTGAAATGTGAACCTGTGTGTTTTCCCCACACATGTTAACTGATTATTCAGTGTTTCCATCACTTAGTTTTTGTTTCTCATTTCCAGTGTTTACATTTGATTTATGTATAATTCATGGCCATGTGTCATTTGTCTCTTTGACTGAGTTCACCAGCATTATTATCCCTTCCTCTTCACAGTTTTAATCATGCAGTTGCCACGACACACTCTTTGGAATGTGCATGTGACTTTTCTTTCATTTGTGTGTCAGTCATGGCTCTGTTGACAGCACTGTGACTCTCTTTCAGGAAAGTTGCGGATTCAAGCCCCACTTTGGGAGGTTCCGGTACAGCATTGATAGAATTATTTGATGTGCCCCTTTTGGGGGAGAAGAAATTAGACTGTGGTCCGACCTGTTCTCCAAGACATGTGTAAAAAAAATCCAAAGCACACCCTGAACAATACCGTACCAGCTGCTCTAATCAACATCACCGAAAATAGGTGACTTAGCCATTGGTCTTATTCCTGTTTGTGAAAGTTTGCTATATGTAAATTAGCTGCCACTTTTTCCAACATGACAACATTTACTCATTTGACCAGGTCAGTGTTTCCTGCCCTTGAGAAGTTGGTGACGAATCGCATCCTTGAATCACTGCACTCGACACGAAGCAGGGACACCCAGCAGGCTGTAAGGAAGGGAGCTCCAGGGTTTTGATGCAGCAAAACAGAAGGAACAGTGGTGTAGTTCTAAGTCAGCATGGTGAGTGACTTAGAGGAGAGCTTGCAGATGGTGGTGTTCCTCTGCTGTCCTTGTCTTTCTAGATGATACAGTTTGCAGGTTTAGGAGGTGCCGTCAAAGGAGCCTCGGTGAGTTACCACAGCGCATCTTGTGCTTGGTATGCACTGTTGCCACTGTGTACAAGTGGTGTAGAGAGTGAATGTTTAAGGTGGTGGGTGAAGCATCAATACATTAGACTTCTTTGTTGGTGTTGGTTTGTTTTAAATGTTGGAGTAGTATCGGTAAGTGGAGATGTGACTCGTAAAAACCAGACAGATTTTGGGGAAGTCAGGAGGCGAGTTCTCTCCAGAATTCCCAAAGACTGACCTGCTCTTGGGACCACTGCATATATGGCTATTCCAATTAAATTCTTGTCAATCATGATGCAACAGTATGTTGATGCTGTTTGATTAGGGGAGGTGGTTAGACCTTCTGGCACTTGTCTGCTGTGGCAGCTTTCTATATTGTAAGGCAATGGATGGCGTGTGGTGGCGGTCGACTCTGTGTTAAGCTTCAGCAGGTGTAGTTCAGAAGCTGCACTCTGCCTAGGTGGTCTTTATCACATCTGTAACAGCAGACAGCATTGGGATGAGAAAGTGCACGATCCACTGGCCTCGGTTTCCTCTGGAGCTTCTTCTCAGCCAGCTGAGATTTTTGTTTCTTTGATCCAGTGCCCTTCCAAAACACTGATCTCTGGGTGTCACACCCTCTAATGACTGTTTCCCACCTGTTAGTGTCATGTCCGCCACCTTCATGTTTCTTACAAAGTCATAGAGTCATTGAGTTCTACAGCACTGATAAAGGCTCTTTGGGCCACTGTCTCCACACCCATCAAAAACAACCACCTAACTATTCTAACCCTATTTTCCAGCACTTACAGACTCCTACAGAGTTTCATTTGCATGTGTCCTTGCAGCAAAGATGTGAATGCCCAGGAGATCATAACCCAACAGTCAGTGCAGTGTACAAAAGGCCTTTGGCTATACGGCCATCCAGTCAATGGTAGGAGTGTTCCTTGCCAAAATCTTAACATTGACCAGGTCTCACTGAATGCAATGTGGGCTGCTTCATGATCTAAAAGGTTGCAAATGGATCAAAATTGAACATTACAAGAAATGCTGTATAAAAGCAAACTTTTTCTTCCTTTCCTTGGTTCTGCTGTTATTCAAGAGTTTTTTTTTCAAGCTCTGATAATACATGAAACAACAGCTTGTTTGGCTCTCTGTAGATGCTGACTGACCTATTGACCATTTCCACTGTCTACACATTCCATAGCTGGTCTGGACCATGAGGCCTGGGTTCAAGTTCCACCTGCTCCAGAGGTGTGTAATAACATCTCTGACCAGGCTAATTAAAAATATCTGATAGCAAACACTAACAAAAAAAAAGTACATTCTCTGTCAGGTTCCAAAATGATCCTAACGAGTGGTCAACTTTAAACTTGTCACATTAAAAATGTTATCATGAAATATCGTGATCCCCACACAAACATTTCTCTTTTAAAATAAACCAAGCTTTCATCAACAACCGAAGAAATCCATTTTATTAGAACAACTTCTCAAGAAAAGTTTTTCTTTACTTGGTTGAACTTTGTCCAGTATTCTGGCCTGTAAAGCTCATTACAAATTTTCAGAACTCTGTTCAGTTGGGACCTGCATTTCATATTGGCAAAATAACAATGTGTGCTGAGATCTCTAGGGTTTGTTTTAAAAATTGTTTGCTTTTCATTGGTTATATTTAGTCTCTGTTTTCCTTCAGTCACTTTTCACAGGCAGCTGTATTGTATATTTAAGGGTATTGCTACAGATATTTCTATCTCAGGACAGTACCAGCAGGGACAAGGATCCTGATTTTGTAGTCCAAGCTGAACGATCAGTGGTTACTGTTCACCACGCTGAGGTCCGTCACAATTTTTATTGTCACTTCCTGTAATTAGGGAAATAATGTGCTGCCCTCTATGGGGATATATGAACAGAGCAAAATTAGCCAATTATGGAATTGTTACAGTGCAGGAGGAAGCTATTTGGTCTGTTATGTCCACACCAGCTCTCCAAATGAGTTTCTCACTCAATACCAATCTCCTGCCTTTTCTCTGTAACCCTGCATGATGCTTCTACTCAAATAATGACCCAATGCCCTCTTGAATGCCGCAATTGAACCTTCCCCACCGTACCTCCAGGCAGGCCATTCTAGATTCCAACTATTTATTGCGTGAAAAAGACTTTTGTCACATCGTATTTTCTTCTTTTGCAATTTACTTTAATCTGTGCCCTCTTGTTCATGATCCTTTTAGGAGTCTTGCCTTGTCTATTCTCTTCAGACCTCACATGCTGTTGAAAATTTCTGTCAAGTCTCCTCTTAGGCTTTAGCCCTTGAAGGGAAACAGTTCCAACTTTTCCAATCTGCCTTCATCACTGAATCATAGAATCCCTACAGCGTGGAAACAGGCCCTTCAACCCAACAAGTCCACACCGACATTCAGAGCATCCCACCCAGACCCATTCCCCTATAATCCACCTAACCTACACACCTCTGAACACTACAGGCAATTTAGCATGGCCAAACCACCTAGCCTGCACATCTTTGGACTGTGGGAGGAAACTGGAGCACCCAGAGGAAACCAACACAGACACAGGGAGAAATGTGCAAACTCCACACAGACAGTTGCCCAAGGTTGGAATCAAACCCGGGTCCCTGGTGCTGTGAGGCAGCAGTGCTAACCACTGAGCCACCGTACCGCCCCAACCCATGAAGTTATTTTTATACATGGAGACATTCTTGTAAATTTCTTCTGCTCTTCCTCCAATGTATTCACATCCTTCCTGTAGAGTGCGGCATCCAGAACTTTCTCAATACTCCAGCTGAGGTCTAATTGCTGTATTGCACAAGTTTTGCACTTCCTGCCTACTCTTGTACACCATGCCTCCAAATAATAAAGCTCAGGATTATGCTCTCTTAAGTGCTCTCTCCGTCTCTCCTGCCACCTTTAATCACATATGCATATGTACAAGCAAAATCTTTCTGTCTCCACACCCCTTTTAAAGTAGTACCTTTTATTTTGTACTCTCTTTTCATATTCTATCAAAATATACCCCTAGCACTTCTAATGGCGGCCACTTCAATAGTCATTAATAAAAATCTAGTTCATTTGTAGTGATTGTAAGGAGGTCAGCCATGTGGGTCTCATAGAATAGGAGTTCCCTGATGTACCAAGTTAACAGCCCCAATCAGGGAGCCCTGGCTGACAGGTATAAACAGGAGAGGCAGATGTTCTGCTCACTCCAAGAGCTGGCTCTGAAGAAGCTGGATCAGTGTCAAGGACTCTCCACATGCAAATGAAGGGAGACTTGGTGATAGGATACTGGCCTCTGTGGAGTCATTTCACGCTAATGTCCTTTAGACAATGAACTCTTGTCATCCTTACCTAATCTGGCCTACATGTGATGCCAGACCACCAGCAATTAGGGGATGGGCAATAAATGCAAGGTGAGCCACATCCAAGGAATGAATAAAATAAATTAAGACTAGAGTGCACCCAGCTGCCCAAAAAAATGCGAGGCTGCCTCAATGTGAATAGTAAACCCTTTCTCATGGGAACAGAGGTCAAGAGTTGTACGCAATGGAATGAAAGATTCCATTTGTGCTTTTCACAGTCTCTAACAAAATAGATTTTACCTGTTGACAACGCAAATACATGAAAAGCACCAGCATCGTTTCTCACATGGGAGCTGATGAGCCCCTTTTACGCAATCCAATGGAGCACAGGCGCTTCCCTAAATCACATTAACAGCCACCACCAGTCTATGGCGAGCCAGATTTCTCTGTCACTGGGGAGTAGAGGAATTGCTTGGACACAATATGTAAAGGAAAGTCAGGCAGGAGCAACAGTACAAAGGGCACCTCCGCCCAGTTAAAATTGCAATCGCCGGAAAGGAATGTTTCATTTTAATCAGGAAAGAAAGAAGGGCAAAGGACTGCAGCTCAGACAGGAGGAGGGGAGATCAGAGCCCGGATAAACAGGATAGGCCCAGAGAGCAAGGCTGCACACAGCTCACAGAGAATTATAAAGAGAGGTCAATTCTCTGGTTTGAAGCGCCCCTCATCAAAATCTTGGTTCTGATGAAAATTTCAGCCATTTCCAGTAGGGGATATATATTGAAAAAAAGATTTGTCCTCATCTATCATAGCTTTCTTTTACTGCCTCCCCAGTCAGACACAGATATAGAGTGTAGATGACTTCTATAACCTACTGTCGGGGCAATACATTGTAGCCCCGGCTTCTACTGATTCCCTACAGGCTGCAGTATGTGTTGGCTACTGCACAAAGCCAGCTTTCTGAACTTCTAATTAGCATTCCGGTGCCAGAATGTGCCGTTACACAACTGTGTTCATGACAAGCCAACCTTTGTTGTTAAGGTCAAAACAAGCCAGTGGAAGCTGCCTCGGAATTCAGTCAGCTCCTTTTCCAAATGATCTAAAATTGGCCCGTGTACAAATAATTATTGATCTGCTTTTTCAATACTTCTCTTTAGTCAAAGCGATCAAAACTTCATTCCTTTTCAGACATAAATCCATTTTCTTTCGGAGATAGCAGGCACTGCAGATGCTGGAGAATCTGAGATAACAAGGTGTAGAGCTGGATGAACACAGCAGGCCAAGCAGCATTAGAGGAGCAGGAAGGCTGACGTTTCGGGCCTAGACCGCTCTCCATTTTCTTTTGTTGTAATGACCTTTCAGAATGTCTGAAACACAGATAATTCTGGGATGCGAAACAGCCTCTACACAATTCCCTTCAGGGGAAATGCACCGACTGTTGCGGCTCTAATATCAGGGAGGTCCGCGCTCTCGGAAGGAAAGAAAGACCTGCATTTATCTGGCAACTTTCACATCCTCCCGGTGTCACTCCCCACTTGCCCTGCCGCAAGTATTCTGCATGGAATCGTGCAAAGTTTGTGCACCAACAACAACATGGCAACAGGTGGGTAATCTGATTTCCAGACATTGCTTGAAGAGATAAATATTAGCTGGTTCACTGGGGAGAATCCGCCTGCATTTCTTCAGAACAGTGCCATGGAACTTTTAACACCGACCTCTCATTGGAAAGGGCCCTTCTTCACAGTGTTACAAGGAGTGTCAGTGTAGGTTTTTTCTGTGATCAAGTCTCTGGATGTTTAATTAGCTTCAAAGCGCTATTTAAATACAATGTTTTGTTGCTGTGTGGACCAACTAGCCACCAAAGTGTAAGCAACCAGCTCACATTTTTGAATCACTAGAAGTCTGAAATCTCATTCGCAAAGATAACTAACGCACAGTTGGCCTGAACTGATTTTCCTCTCCGGTGTGCCTTCCCACTGCCACAGAAGCCCAACCCATGAGCTGGCTTGCCCTCAGGACCAATCAAGGGTTGATAAAAACCAAAAGAAATGCAGATGCTGTAAATCAGGAACAGAAACAGAAGTTGGTGGAAAAGCTCAGCAGGTCAGGCAGGTCCTGTGAAGAATAAAATCAGAGCTAACATTTCGGGTCCGGTGACCCTTCCTCAGAACTCAGAGGGCTGATACCCCAGAACTCTCTTCGGATTTTCTGCACTCGAGTCCTAAGCCCCAATTCCGGTGGGATTCCATGTGGCATCAATCTAAAGTCGTGCATTTCAATCTGTGAAACCCATCTGCCTGACTTTCAAAACAAAAAAAAATCAGAAATTGCTGGAGAAACTCAGCAATGTCTCGCAGCATCTGCGGAGAGAGAAGCAGAGTTAACATTTAAGACCAGTGGCCCTTCTTCAGAATAGCCAATCCAATTTCTCACCCAGTGGTACTGTGTGTTCAGAACTTCGCCCAAAAGTCCAATGCAAAGATGATTCCATTTTATGGTTTTATTAATCCCACCACCTTCACTGCCCTTCCCCCCGCCCCGCTCCTCACCATCTCAATTCACACAATAAGGGTCAGTTGGATCCCTAAACCCAAATTGTTGTTATAGAGTCATAGAAACGTAGAGGGATACAGCACACAAAAAAGTACTTTTGGCCCATCAAGTCAAAAACAAACACCTATCTATTCCAAACTCATCCTCCAGCATTTGGCTCAGAGCCTTGCATATCTTGACATCAGAAGTGCACATCTAAATGCCATGAGGCTTTCGGCCCCTAGCACCATTATAGGCACGGTAAAACAAAGAGATGCATGAGGGCTAGCCTTCAATGGAATTGCCGCCCATTTTTCTCCCAGTTTTACAGAGAGGAGAGAACACAGTGCCTTCACGGTGACAACCAAACTGGCAACTTAGTCTGGGGGCATTGAGCCCCAGACTAACATGACACTACATCATGAGTCTGAGTCATATCTTCACACAGCTGTAGCGTTAAGCTATTCTTTCTCCTTGGCCTGTTGATTCACCTAAATCAAGTCGACGACAAACTACCGCCAGATGGTGGCCTAATCACCAAGGACACTCATTAACACAATCTCAAGAGGCTTTGCATCAACTGTACTGAAGAATGGAAGGCCATGATCTCTAGCACATTCCACAGATAATATGATTGCAAAAGGGCTATGTATAGCCTCACGTACACTGGTAACTGGATCAGTTTCAACATGGTTTAATCTGGTACTATCAAAATAAGGATTAGAACCATTTACAATACATTCGCACTCAGGGATGTTCGGATAAGAAGCAAAAATGTTGATTAGACCAGCTGAATCCAAGCACAGTAAGTCCTGACAACAAGGTTTGTTGGTGACTTCACATTTTATACTGAATCCTGCTGGTTTTGGATACACTCGGTGATCGAATCTCTAATGGGAGATTAGGTGAAGTTGCTCTGCCCACATGGAAAAGGGAAGAAAAAGGGGAGGAACTAGTATTTATACAGCCTCACGCAACAACAACAACAACAACAACAAACCCTCATTTATATAGCCTCACTTAATAACAACAACAAACCTGCATTTGTGCAGCCTCGCTTAACAACAAACTGCATTTTTGTAGCATTGTTAATACAGCAAAACATTCCAAGGCAATTCACAGGAACATTGGGTGGAATGTTGCAACTTCCTTTAGAGCATGTTTGGTGCCCTGGGAGGGCAGATGGCGAAGGTGGTTAGTATTAGGGTTAATCCATTAAAGCAAGTGAAGGGGGTGGCTTGCTTCCCACCTCCAGCCCAATTAAGTCTGAGCTGGGCAGACTGTTGACAGCATTTAATAATCCCCCCCGCCTCACCAGCTGAGACTCTCAAGTGGGCAATTATCCCCCACTCGAGGGCTTCATCTCACAGCTGCTGATATGAACCCAGCATTGGGACACTGCGCACCATGCAGCGGGCATGAAAACCAAACTTTGGTGTTGCAGGGGGGCAGCACTTGTGGCTCGGAGACCTGGGTTCAAGTCCCCCACCTGCTCCCAAGGTTCGTCACAACCTTCCCGAAGAGGTTAATTACAAATAAACTCTGGTTGATGGCTTGCAGGCCCCTGGGCGGGGCTCCCTCATTCAAAGTTACTCAGTGCCTGGTCAGGGCACTTTGTTGTAGAACAAGGATTGACACTGAACAATGTATTAGGACAGATAACTGAAAGCTTTGCCAGGGTTGAGGTGGTCGTGGGTGAGGGGGGTGTACAGCTTAAAGGAGAAGTGTGGGATAGAGAGGTACAGATAGAAAATTCCAGAGCTTAAGGCAAAGGCAAGTGAAGGCCGAGCCACTGATGGTGGAGTGTTTAGCATCAGGAATACTCAAGAGGTCAGGAATCCCCCTGCTTGACTGTAAAGCAGTGCCTTAGGATCTTTTATGGTCTCTTGCTAGGAAGACAGGGCCTTGGTATGATGCCTCATCTAACAGACAGTGTAGCATTTTTTTTGGGGGGGGGGTGGTGGTCAGTAAGTTGAGTTGAATGGATGACTAGTTTACAATACCGTGCGGATTTAATTCCTGTACCAGCTAAGGTTACCTGAAATAACTGCACAGAGGCCGGTATCCTGTTACCAAAGTCACCTTTTATTTACTTGTCAGAGTCAATCTCCTGGGCTGAGGAGATTCTAAATCTCCTGTTTGTATTGGTCAACCAGAGCTTTCCAATGGGCCCAGTCAACCAGGTCCATCTGATTCCAATCACTACATTACCATCAAAGTCTTAAATACACCTCTTGCCAGAAGTATATTGACCCTCAGGTTAAACCCACCTCTGGTTGTCTCTCACTAACAAGAGCGTGAAACTAAAGTGACTTTACCTTTCTTCAGTGCTGCACTGCAGGGTCAACCTAGGTTATCCTTCTGAAGTGGGGTTTGAACCCAGAACACAGTGGAGTGTTGCCTCTCACCAAAGCACTTGAATTGCATGCTTTCAGGTACAATACTTTAATGCAAAGATGCACTCAGAAGCTGGTCTCAAAAGGTTAGCCGCTGTATGAATGCCCAACTGATTTTAGCAATTGGAACACAACAGATGCAACAGAGTATGCTACAAACATACCATCAGTGGGGAATCATCTGAATTTATTCGAGTGGAAACCCAATTGTTGTTCTTTATTCTATTACCTCCTAAGCCCATGCAAATCTCTCGCTCTCTGGTATTGCAGAGATAGAGACAGGCAATCCAGATTTGCCAAGGTGATCATTATGCTATCACAGGTACTGTCGCACATTGATCAGGATCAGCCCAGAGGTGGAAAGTACAGCCTGGGATAGACAGGACTGGAATGGAGCCACAGACAGAACAGACAAGGCAAAACATCAAGTTGTCAGGCAGGGCTGTGTCAGATGAGGGCTGACTGGAACAGATCAGGTCAAGCTGAATGGAGCAGAACTAAGTTTGGACAGCCATGGCAGTGGTTTTTTTTTTACCTCATCTAATGGAAAATGTGACCTTGAAGTTTGGCTGAGAACTACAATCCTCACTTCACTTAAAAGCTTGAGTCACGGTGCATGTATTAAATACAGCCTGGGTATCAGTGAGGTTCAAAACAGCTCGACTGCATCCAGTTGAGAATTCATTTTTAACGCATTAAAGCCAACCGGAATTAATTTTGTCCTTTCATGTACAAGAGCAGCTGTCCTGTTATATTTACGATGAGCTTCTTCTGATGTTAGCTTACACGATCATCTGGCACAATAAGGAGGCTACTCAGCCTATCATCTTGTGCTGACTTTTTGAAAGAGCAATCTAATTTCTCCCACCGCTCTGACATTTTCCAACAGCCCTGTGATCGTTCTCTTTCTCAAGTATTTATCTAATTTCTTTATGAAGGTTACGATTAAATCAGCTTCCACTTCCTTTGCAGACAATTTCAGATCATCATAACTCACTGTAGGAAACAATTTCTCCTCCCTCTCACTCAGTTTTGGCTGTTTTACTGGTCACCTTAAATCAGTGTCCTCTAATTACTAATCCTTCAGACCGCTTCCCCTCACTTAATCAATAGCATGGATGTTTCTCTTAATTCTCCCCTTTGACCTTCTCTGGCCTAGGGGGGACATTCACAGCTTCTTTAGTATCTGCATGTGACTAATATCCTTCTCCAATCTCCATCCTTCCTAAAGTTTTAAAGACCTACAGTATTTTGCTTTAGTCAGAATCTTTCATGATTTTAATTAGTTGACCTTATACAGCCTCCATTTTCCTGGACCTTTCAGCTCTGAAACCTTCCAGAACATTCTCAGCCTCTTTATCCTCCTTTTTCTGAAAATTCTTAAAATCTACTTCCTAGACCTGGCTTTTGGGTGTCTCTCCTAATATTGTCATATCAGGCCTGATCAAACTTTAGCTTGTAATGCCCCTCTGTACACTGTATAAGTACAGACTATTGTCACTGAAGAAAATCTTGATTGCTCAGGCAATTAGTGGAAGGAATTGTAGAGTCAGAGTAAATCATAAACAGGCCTGAGATTAACTCTAGGTCTGGGTTGTCATTCAGGGAACCGGAGTCACAGAATTCAAGACTTTGACAGGACATTATCAACCAGAGTCCCTGAAGTTCATTGTGATTTCTGCAGGAGAGTGTAGGTGAGATCTGCAGAGTTAATATTCACCGTGCAGGCTCATACATAATGAAGATACACTTAGGTAAAACACCTTGCTCTTGCTTTCCCTGAGAATCTTTAATACTTGGAGTGGAAGATCGTGTACAGCTCCTGCCCCGAGATCAATTAAACGCTTTGTTTGCACGCTTTTAACTTCTGGGATCTTTTATTGAAATGCTTTCTGCCATTCGTCCTGTGAGCAAAAATGCAACGCTCGACTCTACATTTGGCATATTATTGTGGCTGTTGACACCTCCAAATCAGTTTTATTGCTATTGCTTCTCTTTAGTGGATCCCAGTTTGAGATTGTTATCCGCAGTCTCCATTGATCTGCTGCAGGCTCTCCAGGTGATTGACCAGCTACATTCTCACAAAAGGTCAGCAACTGTTAGCTGCTCATATTTTCACTCCTAATGAGGACTTACTGTTGCTTCTACCAGTGGGCAGTTTGGCAAAATTTCTGTCTAGCTCAAAATTATAGCAATGGCTGTTGGAATGAGACAGTTTATTATACACTATATAAAAATAGCACGCAGATTATCCTGGATCTGACAAGGGGCGTAGGTCATACGTTTGCAAAAGCAGTTGAATAGAAAAACGTATAGACATGCCATGTGATGTGGTAACTTTTAAGAAAGCTGTTTATTTTAATCACTTGTGTTAAACATCAGGTTAAAATGCTACATCCAATGTATTCTAATAAATCGCCTTTTGTGACCTTTTTTTCCTGAGATGAAAGGCAGTTTATCTCTTCAGCTTTTGCTGTTTTTCTTTTCCACGCTTGCAGTATGAAAGATAATTATAGCCTTGCAATGTTCCAATTGTGAAAGTATTCTTCCTCTTTCAATTTAATTACTAGTGTCTCCCAATATAGACGTACACACATAGCAACGCATGCAGGTATTTACATAGGTATGCATACACACACACACGCACACACACACACACACACACACACACACACACACACAGACAAGTACAAGCGTGAGAATGTATACACACAAACAAAAGCAAAATACTGTGGGTATTAGAGACCAATACACACTCAGATAAATAAACACACATAGATACACACACAAACACACAAGTACGTACATAAACACACGTACAGACGTAAACAATTGACATGGGATCAGGCTCTGGAGATGTGTGGAACAAAGCTTCCTAAAGTGGGGCCAGGAGTAGAAAACTTGGGGTCATGAGCTCTGAGGCAGCAATGGTGGAACTTCCCTGCTCTCACAAGTCTTTTTCTCCCCATTACTGCCAAAACCCTTCTCCTCGCTCAGCCCAACACAGCCCATGGCCCAGCGTAAACCAATCCCCCACACCCTCCTCTCCCGCAAATCACTGCCGCAACAACATCCAAACTTCAAAATGGGGTCACCGTGGGAAAAGGCTGGTGTAGAAACTCGATGAAAAAGAAATGGGAGTCAGCAGGAAAAGTGAGACTATGGGATGTGACGTTTTAAGCAAAGCCAGAATCCTGTACACAAACACAAGGCTGTCCTAAATGTATTTTGGTAAGGCAAACCAGGGCAGGACTTATACAGTTAATGGTAGGGCCCTGGGGAGTGTTGCCTAACAAAGAAACTTAGGGGTGCAGGTACCTACTTCCTTGAGAGTGGAGTCACAGGTAGACTGGGTGGTGGAGAAGGCATTTGGCACGCTTGCTTTCATTGTTCAGAAAATTGAGTATAGGAGTTGGGAGATTATGTTGCGGCTGTACAGGACGTTGGGGAGGCCACTTTTGGAATACTGTGTTCAATTCTGGTCTCTCTACCACAGGAAGGATGCTTTTAAACTTAAGAGGGGCCAGAAAAGATTTACAAGGATGTTGCATGGGTTCAAGGGTTTGAGCTATAGGGAGAGGCTGAATAGGCTGGGGCAATTTTCCCTGGAGCATCAGAGGCTGAGGGGTGACCTTATAGAGGTTTATAAAAATCATGATGGGCACGGATAGGGTGAATAGCCAAGATCTTCTCCCCAGGGTGGGGGAATCCAAAACTAGAGGGCACAGGTTTAAGGAGAGAGGGGAAAGACTTAAAAAGTACCTGATGGGTAACTTTTACATGGAGATGGTGTGTGTGTATGGAACGAGCCACCAGAGGAAGTGGTAGAGATGGATACAATTACAATATTTAAAAGGCATCTAGATGGGTACACGAATAAGAAGGGTTTAGAGGGATATGGGCCAAATGCCGGCAAATGGGATTGGTTCAGATTGCGATGTCTGCCGATGAGTTAGATCAAAGGGTTTGTTTCTGTGCTCTATGACTCTATGGGACTGGGCAATTGTTCTTGTTATATAAACTTTAAGGTATTGTGGATAACAAGTGAAGCATATCCAACATTTAAAATTCCATTGGTAAATATGGCAAATTGACTCCACCCCAACTGTCCTTGTGATTGGCCATATCCATTCCTCACCTCTGCTTGTATTCCTCCTCTCTCACACAACGTTGGTAAAGCTCCTCTTGCCCACATCTCCACCCCAACAGCCTCCCTATTCAATGGATCATCTTCCACCATTGCCACCACCTCCTGTGGAGCAAACTCTTTGGTGCTCTGTTAGCATTTTACAGGGACAGTTTCTTCTGTGGCACATTGATCCTCTCCTCAATCAATCCCAAGGTGCCCAAGGCACCTTTCCTGGCAAGTGCAAGAGTTACAGATTACCCTCCCCTACTTTTTACCCCCCTTCTACCTTTTACCCCCCTTCTACCTATCATTCTACCCATCATTCTCACACTCCTCCCAGGTGAAACAGAATTCTGCTTCTTTCAATTTTTTGTACTTTAGTCGGTGCTCACAATGTGGTCCCTACTTTGGGGGAGACCAAATTGACATTGTGTGACCACTGTGGGGAATATATCACTGAGCTTGTAAGCATGGCCCTGAGCATGGCAGTCACCTATTATTTCAATTCTCTGCTCCACACCCACTTTGATCCCTCTTCACTGTTATTATGAATATTAGTGTAAGCTTCAAGAAGCAACATCTCACCTTTCAATTAGGCACTTTACAGCTTTCTGAATTCAACAGTTTCAGGTCTAGCCACATCTTGCTTCTCTGGTCTTTGCCAGTCTGCTGCCAGACCTGCTCAGCTTTTGTAGCAACTTCTATTTTTGTTGGCCGTTTTACATTGCTTTTGGCTGGAAGCTGTTCATGATGCTGCCATTCACCCTCCTTCAGAATAGTTTCATTACTTTTTCCATTACCACTTCTTTTAGTCTTGCATCATTTACCCACTCATTGTTCTGTCTCACCTTCCTTCCAAGCTAGAACAGTCTCCATTTGTTTGTGTGGCCGCTCTCCCTGCTTTCACTTCCTGCAGTGTGGAAGCAGACCATTCGGCCCATCAAGACCACACCGCCCCTCCGACAAGCATCTCACCCAAGACCCACCCCATCCTTCTAACCCTGCATTTCCCATGGCTAATCCACATAGTCTGCATATCCCTGGACACTATGAGCAATTTAGCGCAGCCAATCCACCCTAACCCACACATCTTTCGACTATGGGAGGAAACCGGAGCACCTGGGGGGAACATGTTAACTCCACACACACAGTCTCCTGAGGCTGGAATTGAATCTGGGTCCCTGGTACTGTGAAGCAGCAGTGCTGACCCCTGAGCCAATATGCCTCACTCTGTTGTTTTCAGAACATACACAAACACCACCTGGTTTGAGTTGGTACAAACTCAAAATTACTTTCCATCAGCATTGACTATGGGAGCACAATGGCCTATATAACATTTTATTCAGCAAATTTTAAGCTTTTCTTCTTCCAATGATTGTTTCTTTAGAACACGCCTCTTGTTTGAGACCTATTGCTTCTTTAACTTTTCCCCAGTTCTACCAAAAGAACATTGAACCGAAATATTAGCTCCGTTTCTGTTTCCACAGATGTTGCCAGATGCACTGACCATTTCCCGCAGTTTCTGTTTTTTTTAAAATCACAACAAATGGTAGTTGTCCTTTTCAGCAACGGCTAATGTGGAGATGGTCAAGAATGAAACCCAGAGCTGGACTGCCAAGAGTGAAGTAGCTTGATGTGTTCTTACTTATCATAGAGCAGCCAGCGTTCAGAACTCTGTGTCTGTTCACAGTAAATACCGAGGATGTATACGGTCTATAAACAGGCATAATTTATGGCTCATTTACTGGTACAAAAACCAATCCAAAACTGTGTGGCATGACCTCCTTACACCCTTCTCAAAAGGTAACAAATGGGAAAGGTATCTTTATCCCTTCCCAGATCTGAAATCTTGAAGTATTTCAATTTTGCTCATCCCATTTAATCAGATTGATTGAGTGCACTCAAAGCAAGGCAGCATTAAGAAAGGGGTGCTATGGCTCACTGGGTAGCACTCTCATCTCCGAGCTGGAAGATTGTGGATTTCAGATACATTCCAGAGATTTATGCATCAAGTTGAAGCTGGCAATCCTGATGCAGCGTTGATGGAAAGGAACTGCCTCTCAAATTGGACTTTCAGCTGGTGCTCCAACTGTTCTTGTAGGTAAAAGTGAGAGAAAAAAAATCCCATGGCAGCATTTCAAAGAAGAGGGCAGTTATTGCCTGTGCTGTGACTGGTGTTTATCCCTCTAACAACATCGCTCCAGCGGATTATCTGCTCATTTTCACACTGCTATTTCTGCTGTGTGTAGATTGGCTGCCAATTTTCCTACAACTTCTTGTACTTCCTTTACTCTGAATTGCTTTGGAATGCACAAAGGTCGCAAAAGATGCTACACAAATGCAAGTTCTTCTTTCTTTAGTGCAGCCCAGATAAATGCAAAATCATCCCTCACGCTCAGCATTGTGACTTTTTTTGAAGCCACATTGGAGACTTGGCATTTCCATTTTTAGGTGTATGGTTGGAGGTCACAGCCTCAGTAAGACTCGTCTTTGGAACTAATGATTCCCGGAACGTACGGCCACACTTTCTCACTTCAGGAGGTGGTGATGTGGAGTGTAAATTCTGCCCTGTCGTGCACCAATCATGCCATTGATAATTTACTTCAGGTTTTTCATTTAGAATATGCTGCAGCAAGCTAATCAGAAATCTGAATAGAGCAATCACTGTTCATTGTCAACTACTGTCACTCCGAGATAATTCTTAGTGCCTTCATTTGAGGCTGTTATGCCTGCTGTGTAGTCCATATATCTGAGGAATGTAGATATGACTGTACTTTCTAAGTATGCCTGAGCTTTATCTACATAGTCTTATATAATATTTTAAAAATGTCCTCCAGCTTAACTTCTCATAGCTGAGTGAACACCCAGGCTTAATTAATCAAGCACAGTGGTTATAAGTCATTTACCAGACTCTCAAAATCAACCACATAACATCTGAACTCTACAATGCCAATATTTGGTTTTGAGTGCCATAAACATGCCAAAACATTAGTCCTTCTTTCTGTTGAGGGAACTTATCATACTTGTGCCAGATTTGCCACAATAAATGCTTAAGAGGAAAAACATGCTGTAAAATAATCTTTTTACGTGAAATAATTGCACAGAGGCCAGTCACCCTTTATTTCCATGTGCATAGTACACTGGCTGTGATCAGCCAACTTGGAGCCAATCCCTGAAGTGAAGAGATTCTAAATCCCCTCTTTATATCTATCACTCAGGCCTCCCTGATGGGCCTAGGTTAACAACCCCAAACAAGGATCCCAGTCAATGGATCCACCTGGTTCCAATCACTACACTATGCAATGGTTCAACAACATGTCTTTCAACCAGCCCTGAGCTGCAAATGTTAACACAAGACTTAAATGGAAGTGGAGAACATATCTCGAATACTATATGCAGATTTGTTCTCCTTATTTAAGAAAGGATGTAAATGCATTGGAGATTGCTTGGAGGAGGCTTACTGGATTGATACCTGGAATGAGTGAATTTCTTTCAAGGATAGATTGAATGGGTTGGCTTTAATTTCACTGCTGTTTAGAAGAGTAAGGTGTGAGTAGATTGAAATATGAGATCCTGAATAGTCTCAAAAAAGTAAAAATGAAAATGATGTTTCTTCTTGTGGGTGAGAGCAGAACATTTTTTCATTCATTCATTCGTGGGATGTGATCACCGCTGCGTGGGTCAGCATTTATCGCCCATCCCAAGTCGCCCTGGAGAAGATGATGGTGTTGTTTGGCACAAAAGGAGCCCTGTGTTGTAGCTTCATCAGGTTGTCACCTCATTTTTTTTTTGGTCTGCCTGGTTCTGCTCTTGGCAGAACTTGGAAGTATCATAGAATCATAGAATCCCTACAGAGTGGAAACAGGCCCTTTGGCCCAACAAGTCCATACCGACCCATAGAGCATCCCACCTAGACCCATCCCCTGATAACACACCTATTCCCTGAACAGTACAGGCAACTTAGCATGGCCATATTACCTTGCCTTCTCATCTTTGGGCTGGGGGGAAACCAGAGCACCCGGAGGAAACCCATGCAGACACGGGGAGAAAGTGCAAACTCCACACAGACAGTCACCTGAGGGTGGAATCAAACCCGGGTCCCTGGTGCTATGAGGCATCAGTGCTAACCACTGAGCCACCATACCACCCTAATTCTGGTTTAAAACTAGGGGGGGGGGTCTCCGTCTGCGAATAAAAATGAAGACAACTTTTTCCCCTCAGAGGATTGTGTGACTTTAGGAGGCGGGATCATTGAATATTTTAAGGTGGATGGGACTATACTTTTATTAGCCTATGGAATGAAGATTATTGTGATTAGACAGGAATGTGGAATTCAGAACATAATCAGATCAGCCAAGATCTTATTGAATGGTGGAGCAGGGTTGAGGAGCTGAATGGCCTACTTCTGTTCCCATTTCATATGTTTCAAGTATTTAAGGGTTTTCATACTCTGTCACCCATCAGTGCTGTTATTTGTCAAGCAAAGTTTCAATGACGTGAAGAGCTGTAGAGTTATAGACATGTCCAGCACTGAAACAGACCCAATGATCCAACCCATCCATTCCAACCAGATATCCTAAAGTAATCTAGTCCCATTTGCTAGCATTTGGCCCATTTCCCTCTAAACCTTTCCTATTCGTGTACCCATCCAGATCCCTTTTGAATGTTGTAATTGTACCAGCTTCCACCATCTCCTCTGGCAGCTCATTCCATACATGCACCACCCTCTGTATGTGAAAACGTTGCCCCTTAGGTCTCTTTCATATCTTTCCCCTCTCACCTTGAACTTTTGGCCTCTAGTTTTGGCCTCCCTTATCCTGGGGAAAAGACCTTGGCTATTCACCATATCTATGGCCCTCATGATTTTAAAAGTCTCTTATAAGATCACCCTTCAACCTCTGACACTCCAGGGAACACAGCCGCAGCCTATTCGGCCTCTCCCAATAGCTCAAACCCTCCAGCCTCAGCAACATCCTTGTAAATCTTTTCTGCACCCAATCAGGTTTAACACCTTTGTTATGACAGGGAGACCATGATTGAATGCGGTATTCCAAAGGTGGCCTAACCAATATCCTGTACAGTCACAAAATGACCTCCCAACTCCCATACTCAAGGCACGTTACAATATCACAATCACCATTAATGAGGCAGTCATATTATATAGCTATCAAATGGGGGCCAGTTAGCTTGGATAGTTGCCTTGTAATGCCAAGCTACCGCTAACAGCGTGGGTTCAATTCCCACAGTGACTGAATTTACCATAAAAAATTCTTCTGCTCAACATCTTCCCTTGCCAGAGATAGTGACCTTCAGGTGAAAGCATCACCAGTCATCTGTTTCTCTATGAGACGGTAAAGTTGTGATGACTTTTATTATAATTTCTGTCCCGCCCTTTTCAGAATGGGTAAGGACAGAATGGAACATAAGTCCTGAGAAATTGTGATATCCTGGTTTTAAAGGCATAATTCATAATTTCCTCTTTCTATTGCATCATTAGGAAGTATCCACACCGTTGTAATGATGCAGGAAAAATCTGACCTCTGATCTCATTAACAGCAATTAAAAATGCACACTGCCAGTCCCATCAGAAAATCCCATCCAAGCCCCACAAACCTGCTCAACCATTTGAATAGGGTAGGGCTCAACTAACCCTTAACTTCACTAATTAACTTGATTTGGTAACTTTTACCAAACAAAAAATACATATCAATCTCAGTGTGGAAATGTTTAATTTCCCTCCAGCTTCATGAGGAGAGAATGTTCCAGAAATTCACACCCTTTCATACAAAGGGCATGCTTTCCTGACATCCTGCCTAAATGGTCTAGCTCACGTTTTGAAGGTGATATTTCATTTTTCTGTAGAGAAAATTGATCCTCTCTGTGTCCCCTATCAAATCCTTCAATCATCTGAAATACCTCAATCGGGTTACCCTTTAATTGTCAGTACAGAGATGTTGGCTAGGTAACACCATTCCCAACACACCTGGCCAATCTCTTGGTCTCGGAATTGATGCAGTGCTCCAACGAAGCTCAGTGAAAACTGGAAAAACAACACCTCATTTTCTGCGTAGGAACCCCACAGTCTTCTGGACTCAGTATCAATAGTTTTAGGGCTTGAACACCTTTCCCCGGCTTTCCCCCAACCCGACACATCAGGCCTTGTCATCACATGGACTGCTACCACACATAGCCCATTGTTAGCTACTAATAGTGCCTATTAGCAGCTAATCATTCTCCCAGGCTGAACCTAACCCACTCCTTTGTCTGTCCAACTGTTTTTTTCTCTCCCTTTGGGCTCTATCTTCACCTATTGTTACTCTTATCCCCTACCCACACCGAATCTTAATGCTGACCTTTTCCGAGCTATCATCAGTTCTGAAGAAGGTTAATGGACCTGAAACGTTAACTCTGATTTCTCTTCACAGATGCGGTCAGACCTGCTCAGCTTTTCCAGCAATTTCTGTTTGTGTTTCTGTACATAATGAGCAAATTTCTGACAAGGCACTGAGTTGTATACAGAAGTAGACTAAAGGGCCCAGGAAGACTTTGTTCAATATTTTTACAGCCATTTTTCCTCTTTCCCTTCTTTATCTTTATTTTTGTTTAGGTTTCCCAGCATCTATTCTGCAATTGTTCTGGGGGGTGCTAATGAGTGCACTAGACCGACTCTAGAGACTCATTTTATTTCAATGGTTTTTCTAAATGACATCCCCCAGAGAAATGAGAATGCATTATGTGCTCATTACAATCGCTAAAAATAATTTCTTTAAATGTAAAATTATTCAAACATACCAAATGACAATTTGAGTTGCTCTGAAGTACAATGATACAAGTGAGGATTGTGTACAATAGACTGTAATCATGAACTCAATTTGGCAGTTTTGGGTAACCCTTGCTTGACTATTTTAACTATATTGTCATTCTTTTGGAATAGTTTGGGTAAGAATGAGCTCATTTCAATGGAAAGTCCTGAAGAGGTTGCTCCCGCTTTGACATCTGATTTGCTTTTTTGTCTTTATTCATTCACGGGATGAGGGGTTTCACTGGTTAGGCAGCATTTATTGCCCATCTCTAATTGCCCAGAGGGCAGTTCAAAGTCAACCACATTGCTGTGGGCCTGGAGTCACATGTAGGCCAGACCAGGTAAGGATGGTAGTTTCCTTCCCTAAAGGACATCAGTGAAGCCAGATGGGTTTTTCCTGACAATCGACAATAGATTCATGGTCATCATTAGATTCTTAATTCCAGATATTCATTGAATTCAAATTCCACCATCTTCCATTCAAACACGGGTCCCCAGAACATTATCTGGGGTCTCTGAATTAACAGTCCAGTGATAATGCCATTAGGTAAACCATTAGGCCGTCGCCTCCCCTGCCTCTAATGCAAGACGCAAAAGAAGGTTGCATTATACCTTTGGTCACATCCCATCATTGGGTTTAAAGGCTCATATAACCTAACGTGTGGCTTGTCCATCTGTCCTGACGTGTCTCCCACCTTATGGGGCAGTGTGGAGGAACCATCGCCCTCCCCAACCCATAGAGACCCTGAAGAACCTTATCCCTTCCCCCACTGTTTACTTAGGACAAGGGGAAACCCATACCAAGTGGGTAGAATATTCTTGGCTCCATTTAGTGATTAGAACAATGTTTACAGAGTCTGCTGAGGTAAGGAAAACATTCACTGTTTAAGGAACATCTTAACAGCAGTTTCATCTTGCCACAAGACAGCAAGAGAAAACAAGATCATGTGGCACTGGATCACTCATGTGATGGCATGTCTCAACACCATTTCATACTGTCAGACCTTTTACACCCCTTCTATCAGAGCAAGAAAATGGACAGCTTTAGATGCGCAAAGCAGAGGGGAGGTTCTTTGCCGGACTCATCACAGGCATCCCTTCCCCAAGGCCCTACTCAGTTCCCTTACTTCCACCCCCTCCACTCAGTCCCCAGCCACCTGAAACACATTCCCTGACCCCTCTCACCAGGACCAGTAACGCACTGGACAAATCTATCTATCCAGGTACCAAAGGTTCTTCTTTATCATGGCTTGGCTGTAGTTCCAGCATTGACGACTGCTAGCACTACAGAGCTGTTGGTCATCCAATTAGCTGGCAGCTCTCTGAGGCTAGACTTCCTCCCCGAGATAGGAAGTTTTGCCTTGAGGCAACAACTATTGCTTCCAGCGTCAAAATGCTGAACAGCAGCCATTAACAAGCTGGGCGACATCCGCACCCTACTTTTTTAGCTTTTGGGATGGGAGCTGGGTGTGGGGACCACAGTACAAGTAGAATTGTTGTTCTTCATTGAATACACAATTCTGAAGTAAAACTTTTTATCAGACATTCAATTATTACCTGTCAGGTGGTATCCATATATTAAATAAGATCACATATTAATTCTAAAATTATAAGTTACTGATGTGCACATGTTCCATCATTATTGGACATGCTCTAAGCTTAAAAATATATAAAAAAAGCAATGTACCTATTAATAAAATCCATAGGAGTTCTTTCCTGGATCAAATCAACAGCTGCTAAAGTAATTTGAAATGGAGCTTTTGATGGCTCTCTGACAGCCACTAAATATTGCAATGTGCCGAATGTCTCTCTTCACTCTCTCTCTCTCTCTCTCTCTCTGTTTGCTCACCAACTCCTTTAGGTTCAGTTTTATTGGAGTGCTGTGCAGTTACTTTCTTTTACATGTTCAAAAGTTTTTGCATCAAGACTCTTTGTGGATAATTTCCAAATCTACAGTTAAGGATTTATTGGGTTGTCAACATTACACAGATTTTACAATTTGGAGGCTGTAACTCATACAGTATAATTTTCCTTTTCTGTTTTTGTCTAGGAGTCATGATTGTTAATTATACTTGTTGCAGTGCCCTCACCTTCTTAATTTGCGCTGTTTTATTTGAGTGTCTTTACGTGTCCTTGATTTTAAGCTTCAGTAAAACCTTGTAACTAGAAGTACCTCATTGAATTTGTGTCCTGATCCACTTTGTAAGTTGTTTTGTAAAACCAAGTAATATTGGCAAATGTAATCATTCTGATTTGGTCACAGTGTCACCCCCACCATGATGTCCAAGTACCATTATACATGCATCTTATAAGAGTGAATTTAGCTGTTGGCTGCCTGTTTAATCGTTTTCTTTCAGGTTGTTATGATCCCTGTGGTGAACCGTAAACCAAAAGAACCAAAATTACTGAGTGATGCCCAAATGAAGAAAATACCAACAAGATTGCACTTTTTGTAGTTTTTACTTTAAAACAATTCAGAACCATTAGAATTTGCACATGAATTAATGGATAATACTTCAATTAAAAAGGTAAATTTCACTATAAATTGTGAATATGTCAAAGATACATCATACATAACCACAGGCATTCATGTCACTCCCTGCACAGATGTGGCATCATGTTCCACAATGTGTTGTTCTTTGCTGACCCAGTGTATTTCCAACAACAGGTTTCATCCTTGAGTTCCATGAATCATATCAGTCTGTATAGAGTAGCTGTCCAAAGATTCTCTTCAATTGGCAACCAAAGATACACTGGTTTACAGTTTGGCTGCTTCTGGGAAAACATTAAGTTCTTTAAGCCTCTGAGCTACTCACACAGCTTTCCAAATTTCAGATTTTTTCTTCAGCCAGTTCACACATTGACAGAAAAGGAAGCAGGAGCTCTTAGAGGCAAACAGAAAAGAAAAGGACCTCTTCCAGTGACTGATTTACTTACTCCACTCACAAGAATTCTCTGTGTTCCATTTTCTGTCTGCCTGTTTTTTCATTGTATCTGCACCTTTGCCTTTACTCCTAGTTTCTCTGCTTGTCACTCTCTTTTGTGTTTAATCACTTTGTCCTGTTGGAACTGCTTCCTGGTCATGAGCCACCAGGTCACGTGGGCCAGTATTTCTCATTACCTGATAAATATATAATTGATCCCTTTATAATTGAAGCAAACTCTAAAAAGTCTTTCTCAAATATTCTTATAAAAAATTACAAACTCCACATAAACTTTGTAGAAACTACAAGCACTGTTTCTGTATCAAAGGTCATCATAGAGCAAATATTGGATGGCAGTCCATGCTGTTGAAACCTGATTTGTCAGAAACTTTATTCAAATGTTTTAAACAGTAAACAGACATAGTTGTGCTGGTAATGTAACAAATAGATTAAATGAAGAATCAATTCCAGAGTGTTTGTTGCACTTTCTTACCCATCAAAATATCTATAAGATAGAGCAGTCAGCTCTTTACCTCTTCATTCTTTTTGTGATATGAGCATCACTGTCAAGAACAGTACCTGTTATATCTCCTAATTGGCCTGAATCTGACTGACTACTAAACTATTTTAGAGGCCAGTTAAGAGTCAACCACATTGAGTCTGGAATTACATGGAAACCAGATTGGGTAAAGATCTAAGGGTTTTTAGTGAACCAGATGGAATGTTACAATAATTGATGCTCAATGTCACAGGCATCACGACCAAGGGACCCTTTGAATGTCAGATTTATTAATTCAGGTTAAATTCCACCAGCGACAGTAGTAGGATTTGAGCCCATGTGTCCAGAGCATTAGTCTGGATCTCTGAACCACTACTTCAGTAATGTTACCATTATGTTACACTATGTGATCATTCACAATAATGTAGTTATATTCAGGACATCTCCCTGATATTATCACAGTGCGTGTTACATGAAAAGACTAGACACCATTGTGACAGCCTGAAAATCACATCTCATTTAAAAGATATATGGATCTTCCAGGGTGATGCTTCCAACTGAAGCTGAGTAAAGCCATGGAAAAATGAGAACAAACTCTAGAGACGCTTCAATGGTATACACACCCTCAATTTGTGAATCCAAGTATTTGGTAGACACCAAATCCCTTGCTGTGATTTAATCTCAACATTTGCTTTAGTTACTAGTTTAGATTCCCAATTAATCATGACCCCCCACACCGTACAGTAGATCAGTAATTCAATTAAGCTAACCAATATTGTTGGCCACTATCAGAGGTGGTCCTAGATGTTTTCGAGCTGTCAATAAGGATAGTTGTGGAGAGACTGCTTCCCATCCTTATGCCTTCAGTTAATTTGTAAAATACTTCCTTTGTCTTTTGTTGTCATTATCAGGGAATTAGACATGTCAGTGGATCAGGTATTATCATTTCAGTGCATTCTCAAGGTCAATGAGTGACTCCTGATTGCACTAATGAATGAGTGAAATAGAATGCCAGCATGGTTTCAGAAGGGAAAGAGGCCATTCAGGTCATTGAGTCAATGTCAGCTCTCTGCGACTGCAAATTAGCTGGTCCCATTTTCCCCAACACTATCCTGTAGCTGCCCTGCAAATTTTTATTAATTCAGGCCTCTATCCAATTACTTTCTTTTAAGCTGTGATCAAATCAGCCTCTACCACACTCTCAGGTATTGCATTACAAATCCTAAACAGTTGCTGCATAAAACAGTTTCCTCTCATGTCCTAGAAACTTAGAAAATAAGGGCAGGAATAGGCCATTTGGCCCTTTGAACTTGGTCCACCATTCAATATGACCATGGCTGATGATCCAACTCAGTAGCCTGTTTTCACTTGCCCTTTGATCCCTTTAGCCCTAAGAATTATATCTAACTCCTTCTTGAAAACATTCAATGTTTTCGCCTCAGCAACATTTTGTGACAGAGAATTTTACTGACTCACCACTCACTGGGTGAAGAAATATCACCGATGGTTCTTTTTCCAATAACGTTTAACTGGTGCTATCCGGCTCTTGACACTTCCACCAATCAGAACAGTTACTTTCCACCAAGTAAATCCTACATGCTTTTGAGTAACCTTATCAAATCGCCTCTCAACTTTCTCACCTCTGAGGGGAACAAGTCCAGCATCTCCAATCTATCCATGTAACTGATGTCCCTCATCCCCAGAACAATTTTTGTAAATCTTAGAAGTTACGATATGCTTGTAATGGTGCCCAGCTGAGATCAACCCCAAATGGAATCACCTGAGCTTAACTGGCAATAATGGTCTGGTACTCAAGATATCCATTAACAAAAGTGTAATGAAAATAATTACGAGCCTTTATTTCAATCAATACGTTTAGTGTATTGCTAAGTTGCTGAAAAGCTCAAGTAACGAACACATGCTTTGGATATGACATTTTAACAACATGAATATTTACCAGTGTGTGGGGGAGATTCACGTTCGTAGGTACCTAACATGATCTCTCCTACTATAAAGACAGAAAAAGGTGTGAGACGGTTCTCAGTCTAGCAAATGGGAGTCTTCCATGAGGCTGTACAGCAGGTGTGCTCTTAAACCTTATCCAGGTGTTACAGGAGGGAGGATGCTGGAAGATCTCACATTATCATGGAGTCACAGAGTGATGAGTGCTCAGAAAGAGGCAATTCAGCCCATCGATTCAAACAATCAATTCAACCCCATTCCCCTACTCTAAGCCTACAAGTTTATTTCCCCCAACTATGTACCAATTTCCTTATGAAATCATTGCTCCTCTTCTCTTCCACCCTCCTCATAAGCAGCTCACTGATGATGGGGGAGTCTGGGACATTGGCTTTGAGGTAGAGTTATGTGAGAATGACTTTGTCTCACTGCTTTAAATGAAAATCTTCCTCACATCATCCTTGGATCTCTTGCTTCTAAAGTTAAAGTGCTGTCCTTTAATCTGTGTCAATATTTAAATGGGAACAACTTTTCTTTATCCACCTGATCTAAACAAGTAAATATCAAAAATCTTCAACCAATTTTGTTTATGTTTTAGCACGTGTTACAGTTAGTCAGTAAAAAAATTCCAGTTTAGGTACTCTCCTTGTAATCTTTGCAATTAATACACATTAAAAATTAATCTAAGAAATAACATGTTAATCACAGAAGTTAGCTGTGATTAATTAACATCCCTCAAGAATACACTAATTTAGTATCTTTCATCCTTAGCAAATTTGTCTTGAGGTTTTATTTTACAACCCTTTGCATGTTTACTCCAGTCCTTGCCAATCACCGACTGGCGAGTGGTGTGAGAACAAAGGTTGTTTACATTGACATATTTCCTGTGTCTGAGGATGTGGAGTGTGTTCTGGGTTTACCCCAGTGTGAATTTAGCAGTAAACAGCACATGAGAAATCACATTTCGGTTCATTCAGGATAATCTGAACTGAATACACCCTTGTGGTGTTTATTCTGGCTGTCCCCAGTCAATTAATTTGTCAGAGTTTATTACAGTAGTGGCTTGATGCTGATACAGCAGACAATAACAAAGTGCTTCAGAGTGGGCCCCGCTGCATTCATGTTCATCCAAACGGTCATTCACTGCTGACCTTAAAAGCCAATATCCTGTGGTGAGATCCCTAGTCCAGATTAAGGTCAGAGCAAATTACCACTCACCACTTAAACTACACATTTAATTGGATATATAGTCTGAAAATTCCTATCAAATTAATAGCCTCATTCTGTGTAACTAATTCTCTTGGCTCTCTCTGCAGATTCTGTGTCTTTGATAATGTTGTAATGAACAAAGTGTTGTCCTTCAGTGAGCAGATTATGTTAAAATGCACGTGTGTCTGCATAGGTGCATGTGTATGCATGTGTGCAATTAAATCAAAGTAATGTTATTGCAGCCTTGTTTGTTACACAATATGCTACATGTACAGATTCCTCACCAACTAAGTTTTTTGAAAACATCTCTCACACAAACAAATGGCTCCACATGAGGTCAGTCAGTAAATACTTAACAGGGAATGAATCAAATGCGTTTGAACCAATATTTGTCTTTGGAATTTACATCTACAGTTGTGGAATGTTTTTTAGCTGTTTGTAAAAGGTAAAATATGGTTCATTCATGTTAGGACAAGTGAAAATATTTCAAAAAATGCAAAACTACTTCTAATCAGGCTGTGGCATTTTTAAAAAAAATTCAAACCAACCTCAAGAAATCTACCTCTCCCATCTGTTCCTTAAAAGCATTTACAACTGTGATATAACATCAATCTGCTTTAAAAATTCCAATCAGTTTTGAATATCCATACACTCATAGTACTAATTAAACTAAGGAATGAAAGAAACTAAATAAACCATTGGAAATCACAGGTCAAGAACAATTTGCTCAATGCTGCTGATAGCAATCAAATAAAAAAAGGCTTTGTCTAGTGGCATATTTTACTGAGAGTGTGTTTGGTCAGATTCTTCTTAAGCTTCAAAAATACCAGCCGCTCTATTCATTGCACCTGAAATACAGTATTCCCCATTTAGCAAGTGAGATAAACATTAATGAGTGAACAACAATCGTTAAATATTCCTTCAGAGATTAGGCTATAAAGGACAACACTTATGAGGGGGGTTGCGATATGTTGTGATACTTTTAAAAACACCTTAATCTAGTTTATGAGATAAACTAAATAGGAATAATACTTTGAATTATTTCAAAATACCACCTACCAAGCCTTAATAATAAGACAAAATAAACTTGTTCTGATTTTAAATGTTAGACATACAGGGATAGGAAATACATTGGAATAAATTCAACACAACTAAAGCACGGAAGATTGGAACAGGCATGAAAGTTGTAGCATTACCTCCAACCTGTAAACCCGGCATTACAACTCATACACTCCAGGCACTCAGAAGATCCAACATGCAGCTGTTATGTTGTTGTCAGCCATAGGACTTATATCTTTAGAATTATGCTTATGAACCTACAAACCACATCGAATTGAGATACAAGTCAGCTGCAATTTTTAAAATATTTTTCATGGTCGTTGCCAAGACCAGAATTTATTGCTGTGGTGAGTTACTGCAGTTCATCTTGTAAGATGTTGCACAGTCTGGGTATCAGTGCTGGAGGGAACAAATGTTCACATTGATGGATGGGGTGCCAATCACATGGGCTGTTCTTCCCTGAATGGGTCTCGAGCTGATTGGGTTTTGTTGAAGTTGCACTCATCCAGGCAAGTGGAAAGGATCCCATTACACTGGTGGACAGTGTCTAGTAAACACCAGTATCGTGGCTACACTCGTATAGCTTGGCTAGTGGCACATTCTCAATCCTGCAGAAGATTCAAATCATTAACTCTTTATTTCTCTTCAGAAATGCTACCAGATCTGCTGAGTTTCTCCCAATACCTTTTGGTTTTACTTCAGATCTTCAGCATCCGCAGTACTCTTGCTTGTATTTTATTGTTATAGCTCGGTACGTAACTAACTATAGAGTACATCTACAGTGTTATTGCTGGATTGATGTCAGCGCTAATTGACTTTGCTGTGTCCAATGTCCTCAATTGCCCATGTTTGACCTGATGCCATGATCTGGAGCCAGTGTCAAGGACACCCAAGGACACTCCTTCACAGCAATAAACCACCATGGCACCACTTCTGGAAGGACAAACATAACCAGGAATGGTGATGGGGGAGTCTGGGACATTGGCTTTGAGGTAGAGTTATGTGAGAATGACTTTGTCCGGCTGTTATTTGACTAGCCTGTGGGACTATGACATATACTAATGAGGAGGAATCTGCAGGGATGCCTGGGCAGCATGTATCTTTGCTATTTTCAGCACCTGAGTCAAATCCAGATATTCTGTCCAGTTTCATTCTTATTTGACTTTTCTAGTTTGGTTTGGTGATTCAGAGTAGCTCGCTAGGTAATTTCACAGGACTGAATTCAACCACATTGCAGCGAGCGTGGAGTCATACGGAGGCCTGATCACGTGAGGCTGGCAGATTCCCTGAAGGACCTGACTGAACCAGATGGGCTTTTATCATGACTGAGACTACATGAAGAAGGGTCTCGACCCGAAACGTCAGCTTTCCTGCTCCTCTAATGCTGCCTGGCCTGCTGTGTTCCTCCAGCTCCACGCTATGTTATCTTATACATGTTTATACTAGATTTGTTACTTAACTGAATTTAAATTTTCCAGTTGGTCTTTGAAAAGCATGAGATCAAGCCTTTTGAAAAGTAATCCAGTAACATTACAATTCCTGTTAATGGCTGAATGGGCTGAATGCTGTTCTCGTATTAATTGGTGCAGTGATATAAGTTGACTGCTGGGCTCTTGTGACGTAGTGGTAATGTCTCTACCTCTGAGCAAGGAAACCTGAGTTGAAGTCCCACCTGCTGCAGAGGTGTGTAATTACATTTCTGAATTGGTTGATTGGGAAATATCTACAACTGACTCCAATCACTTGTGCGTCCACATCTGCCAACAAGGTACGTGCTCGGTTTCTCTCAAACTCCTGCAGAAAGGAGAAGCTTGGGATGTTTCACAGGAAGAATTCAGAGAACAAATCATTTCGGCTACTTTTGCATTTGATGCAGACGCCGAGCAGAACATAAGGAGAGGCAGAACCATGGAATGGGCTTACAATGAAAAACAATAAATCAGTTAATCAGGTAGACCTGCACGGATTCATGATATTTGGATCATGTTTGACAAACCTTCCTGCTTTTTTTGAAAGGGTGACTGAGATAGTGGACAAGGGAATGGATGTTGTTAATTTGAACTTCTAAAAGGCATTTGATAAAGTCCCACATAAGAGATTGTTAACTAAGCTAGAAGTCCACAGAATTGAGGGCATCGGCAGTAGGGAGTTGACTGAGTGGCAAGTACCAGAACATAGGGTTAATGGGTAGGTACTCAAATTGACGGGATGTAGGTCACACAAAGATCTGTGCTAGGGCCTAGATTATTTACATTATCTATTAATGGCAGATAATGGCAAAGGAAGCTATAAATCCAAATTTGTTGATGACACAAAGTTAGGTTGCATTGTGGACAGTGTAGATGATAGCATTAAATTACAAAGGGATATGGTTAGGCTAAGTAAATGGGCAAAACTTTGACAGGTGGCATTAAATGTGAGCAAGTGTGAGATCATTCAATTTGGACAAGGAAAGAATAGATCGGGGCACTTTCTAGATACAATGAAATTAAATATAGTGGCTGTCCAAAGAGACTTAGGGGTGCAGATGCATAGATCTTTAAAATATCATGAACAGGTGCAGAAAATAATCAGGAAAGCTACTGGAATGCTTGCCTTTATAGCTAGAGGACTGAAGTATATGGATGCAGAGGTTAAGTTGCAGTTATACAAACCCTGGTTAGACCCCAATTGGAGTACTGTGAGCAGATCTGAGTACCACACCTAAGGAAGGATACATTGACTTTGAGGGAGTGTGATGTAGAGTTACAAAAATGATACCTAGGCTTCAGGGGTTAAGTCATGAAGAAAGATTACACAAATTAGGCCTGTTTTCTCTAGGATTCAGAAGGTTAAGGGGTGATCAGGCTGGAGGGGCTGAATGGCCTACTCCTGTTCTTGTGTTCCTATGACCTGCATTCCTACATGAAAATATATCTATATGTAGCAGATGCATCCAGAACTGTGCTACTTTATTACCTAACAAAGTTTATTGGATCAATGTTAATGTCGTACACTCAATAGCATCTTAAATTTTGGGTAAAATTAAAACTTACATCTAAACAAATGAATTGCATTTGCACAGCACTTTTCATGACCATCAGACGTCTCAAAGTACTTATAGCCAATGTAGTCACTGTTGTAAGAAACTTGGCAGCCAACTTACAGACAGCAAACCCTCACAAACAACAAAGTGATGATGATCAGGTAACCTGCTTTACAAATGCTGAGTGAAGAATGAATGTTGGCCCATACATTGGGGATAACTCCCCTCCTCTTCTTCAAAAAAGGCCCATGGGATCTTTGACATCCAACTAAGATGATAGATAGGGCCTTGGTTAAATGCCTCATCTGAACTCATGACAGTGAAGTACTCCCTCAGTACTGCACTGGAGTATCAGCCTTGATCTTTAGACAAAAACCCTGGAGCAGGAGCTTGAAACTGCAACCTCTGACGCAGGGGTGATGGGGCTAATGATGAAACCATGACTGGCAACTGGGGAATTTGAATTCAATAATTACTAATCTAGTATAAACATGTAGTCTTACACATGATGTTTGGTTCAGTCATGTCCTTTAGGGAAGGAAATAAGACTATAAGACCATAAGACCGCAAGACCATAAGACATAGGAGCAGAAATTAGGCCATTCGGCCCATCGAGTCTGCTCTTCCAATCAATCATGGCTGATACATTCCTCAACCCCGCTTTCTCCCCGTAACCCTTGATCCCCTTGATAATCAAGAACCTATCTGCCATCTTTACCCAATCTGGCCTACATATGACTGTATCTGTAAAAGATTAATAAAGAAGTCAAAATATCAAAAAATAAAATCTGTACCTGTTACTTGCTGAAGTTCAGGCTAAAGGGGATTATTAATCAGGCTGTGTTTTACAGTTAATATTTATATAGAAACAGATATTTATACTTAGAGATATTTCCAGGGAACATGTGCGCTAACTGTTCACCTTCATAGTGTGACTGAGTGCAGCTGAGCTGTAAAACATCAACTTATGTACAATATGCAGTGACAATAAAATCAGACCATATATTTTTATGACTGTTGAATTCATTATAGACAGTCGAATCTAGATATAAAATAGGCTGAATAGATTTTATTTAAGCGAATACTACATAGCCAGTATTATTTGAAAAGAATTTGAAATTTCCAAATTACTTCCTGTCTATTCCTGTTGGATTTATTTCTGAAATCTGAATAAATTTGACTATAAATTTCTCTTTGCAGCTTTTTGCAGTCCTTATGTTCATAATGCACTCTGTTCACTGACATATACTGAATGAAGGCAGCAAGTGGGTATTCTCCCACCAGTTAGATTTTTACATCCCTTTCTCATGACACTAAGAAATGTCAGCTGCGAACCCAAGAGCAGTACTTAACACTGCCATGAAGTTTCTACTTCACTCAGTTTGGTGGCATTAGGGAAATAATTGATTGACTATTGGCAGTTGCTAAGGGACAGCTTGTCGTCCATCTCTAATCATCCTAGATGGTTAACAGTGAAAAATTAGATGAAGCACATAGTTTTCGAGCATTATATTAACCTTCATGCTTGCTACATTCTTGGCTGTTTTCTCTCGAGGACAGGGCTGATGTGATCCTGAATGGTTGTACATTTTAACTCCCCTTGTTGGACTAGTAAAAGGTATCACCATTTATTTTGTCTACCCAGAAGCTGAAGGCTCTCGCTGATAAATGCTGCTGTGTGTGAGGTCTTTGTTTTGCACGCTGTCTGGTAACAGTAAAGATGATAGCTGTCAGATCACGTGTAACACAATTTCACTGTGGCTGTCGCTTTGAACAGTTCCAATTCAGGGATCCAACATCAACAAATCTAATCGAAACTGAACCAGTTCAAAGGGATGACATTTATGAAATTAAACTCAAGCACTCTGCCTACTTTTATTTTTTCTTTAACACATGGCTGGCTATGTAGCATACCACTGGATGCAATTAAGCTTATCTAAATGTACATCCTAGCTACCAAGCAAATAAAAAACAAATGACATGACCTTCAATTAAAGATTTTGTCGTGTGCAATGTCACATTTGCTGAAGTTGTATCATTGCATAGAATTTTCTGGAGTTTTGTTTCAGGTGATTTGGAAAACAGACAAAATGCAATGAATGCAAACAAATCTGATGACAACCTGACTGTGATAGATGAAGAGGAAGGCACTTTTGCAAGAGCAATTTTATCCAACGGCCAATCTGCACTAAATTTTACAGCCATTAGTGAATTATTCAAAAACATTGTTATCCACGGTGCTGAGGGATGCACTAAAGCTTGGGGCAGCTGCTGCCAAGGCACACTGGGGAAAGACCACCGTCTGAACTCTTTCTGCTGAAGTTAAATGGGGATCCATTCGGTTATTGGACCCTCCCGGTGCTTCAAATGTATGCAAATATAATCTTGCACAAGTAAGAAATGCCTTTGGTTTGTTTGTTGAATAGAGCCAAACTCCAAATGTTTTTGTTCCATCATTTGCTACTGTACAGAACCAAATTGCTTCAGTGACTATGTATGTATATAAAGATATTTTTTATGAATAAATTATATTTTTAAAATAAAAAGTAATTCAATAATGTTGTTATCTGATATGATCCCACTTTGGTATAGTTCGGGAATACTTCAGTGACCCACCCACTGTCAAGAATTTACAGCTGCTTGACATAAATATATCAAATATCACACGCTGACTCAATATTTTTCATCATTTTGTCTCATAGATCAAGGATCAAGAGGAAGTTCCTTTCCCATCAGCCCTCTTGTGCAAGTCACTGTACATGAGTGGTCTGGGTGACCTCTGTCTTTTGATGTTTTTCTGTGCTCAGCCTCTCCTTTAAAAGCTGAGCTGAATTAGGGAACTCACTGTACTGGAACTCTTGCGTCAGTACCCAGCACCGTGGCTCATCTCATTAGTGTTTTGAAGCATAAATCCCAGGAGATGAAGGGAGTAAATTAAGAGCAAAACATTTCTTCGACAATAACATTAAGATCGTCTGAATCCTCCCTTAAATCTCTTTCCTTGTTTTCCCTCTCCTCTCCTGAAAACACTTATACATGCCGAACATTGTTCCTCATTCCGGTTACAACTCTTCAGGTGTGAGTGAGTGTGCTACTGCCCAAACAGGGAGCATTCAATTATAGGGAACACAACAGCTAAATCCAAACCTGACTCATTTACGCACATATTCTCCAACATCAAGAACTAGGACTTAGAGAATGCCTGTATTATGTTAAAACATCCCAACTATCTTCCCAGGGCATTTTTTTTTATTGAATGACCTATTTGGAGAAGTTGTGACAGATTTCCGTAGCCGTTACATCCTGAGGTGAGACTAGAACCTGGATCTTGTGGTCCAGAGGTACAGATAGTACCATGGCACCACAAGACCTTCTTAAACTTTTGGAATATTCCATAGAAACCCTACAGTGTAGAAAGAAGGCATTCAGCCCATCGAGTCTGCACAGAGTGTCTGAAGAGCATCCAATCCAGACCCATAACCCCACATATATAATGGTTAATCTACCTAGCCTGCACATCCCTGGACACTATGAGCAATTTAGCTTGGCCAATCCACCTAATCTGCGCATCTTTAGACTGTGGGAGGAAATCCACACAGATCAGGGATTTTGGAGCTACTTGTAAAAGCCCAACAATTGCTTCCATTGAGATCAACCAACCCAATGCACTTCTCAGGAAACCCACACAGACATGGGAAGAATGTGCAAACTTTATACAGGCAAGTCACCAAAGGCTGGAATTGAACCTGGATCCCTGGTGCTGTAAGACAGCAGAGCTGACCACTGAGCCACGTGCCACCTTCAATATTGTCAATCAAAAATAATTGCCACCAATTCACACAAGGGGATATTAGGGTCCAATAGGCAGAATTAGTGAGATACATCAGTTTAAGAACAATTCCAGAACTTAGGATCACAACTGCAGAAGACTCAGCCATCAATGATTGAAAGCTTAAAACTGATGTGTCTCCAGCTGGGAAGAGTGCAGATGTCCCAGAGGATGTGGGGCTAGCTGACGCTACAGAGTTAGGAGAAGGCAAGGATTCATCTTAACATTGATGCCTGACTGGCCATTGGGTACTTACAGCTCAAACTAATACTTCTTCCTTGACTAGGGACACTGGAGCTATTTGTAAAAGCCTAACAATTGCTCCCATTGAGATCAACCAACCTAACGCACTTCTCAGGACTATTACCAATCAGAATTTGTCACCAATCCACAAGAGGGAATATTAGGACCCACTCAGTACAAGAGCTAGGTTTTAAGGAGCATTTTAATAGAGGTAAGCACAGGTTGGAATTCACACCCGACTTCTTCAGGGTCTGCAGGAAGGTTTATTGATGCAGTGAAACACATCAAGGGGCACTTTCAAACTGCCTTCCCTGAATGGCTTACATTATGCAAGGGAAAATGATGGAAATAGTTTGTTTAAATTGGCGAACAAACAGTAACAAGCTGTGTCAAAAAGAAGCTGTGCATCTTCTCAGTGTCAGCATTGTAAAAGGGTGATTCTGCGTCCACAAATGAAAGATTTGTCAATTTTCTTTTCCTGAATTGCTCCATGCCATCAGTGCTCACTAGACTAGAACAATTTCCACATTTCCCTTTAGCTGTGCCTACCGTTTCCTGAGATGAAAACTAATGTTGGACATTCAGACAATATAATTTTTATTGCAGTTTTCCTGCTTGTCTCCTTCCCTTAAACCAATCTGTTTGTCATATCTCAATCTTTATTTGGCTTCCCGTATGTGTTTTAACTGTAATTTATATTTCCTGTTTTCTTACTTCCCAGTTTCTCTATCAGTCACATCTGACACTTATTAAGCCGAGACCTCATTACCTGTTTTTGACTGACACTCAGACTGATAGTGCTGGCTGCTTGTTAGGAGAGCAGGCCCATGTCTTCAGGGTAGGAGCTTAGGAGCAAAGGAGAGAGCGGGAAAAATCAGGGGTCACTGGGGGTGAAAGATTGTGGAGGGACAGTGAAGACCTGGGAGAGGTGGGAGGCAGGGATCAGATGGCAAGACAACATGTAGTATAGAGAACATTGGCAACAAATCTGTTTGGACCATGCGTGGCAGATGGGAGACAATTTAAATCCCTGTGGATGTTAATAGATTAGCTTCAGGGACTGGGTAGCTAGAGATGCAGGTGGCATTCCTCCTGGTAGCTGGAAAGCACTGGCCTGCTGGATCCAGTCTACTGCTTACATCCTTCAGCTGTTGGTTTGCCTGAGGGTCAGAAACCCAGCTGGTTAGTGGTAGAGCTGGAGCGGAGAAATGAATCTGAGGCAGACATTATCAGTATTCAGATGATTGACCTACCTCCTCAGTGTGATTCATTTGTCTGCCTCCATTGCCTCAGGTCTGCTAAGACAAGAAATTGATAGATTAAAGCTGAATATGTTTAGGGGAAATTAAATCACCCTTTTCTTGATGAATCAGTTTGGTGAACCTTACAGAGACTTTGTTTTAATCCATATTTTCTGTTGATCAAAGAGACTGTTTGCTATTGTTTGCTGTTTAAGTAGACTCTGTTTGCTACTTGCTGAATATATAGACTTTGATGTGAGATAGACTGCTTGCTCTCATTCCAGCTATAAATCCTATCAATTCTTTTGCTGATGTTGTGATGTGAATTGTTAAGACCAGTATCTAGATGAGGCTCCCCAATTCATTATGGTTCCAGGCGGGGTTTTCTGAATTTTTATATATTCCTCAGTGAGGAAGAATGAACTGACTCCATTTCTTTATTCTTCACTTCCTTGGTAGGTCATAAAAAGGCTAATTAAGGAGGACTTTCTCCCCTGTGGATACCTTTCTCCTAGACCAAATTAACTTTAAATTTAAAAGGAGCCATTTTCACCATTCTGAGGAAGAGTCACCAGACCTGAAATGGTAACTCTGATTTTTTTGTTCACAGATGCTGCCAGACCTGCCGAGCTTTTCCAGCAACTTCTGTTTTTGTGCCAGGCATTTTTTGAATTAAAGAAAGAATGAGTTCATAAAGAGTTAGTTACTAAATATGAGAAAAGATAACACATCGATTGAGCTTTTTGAAGAAGATTGATGAGGGCAGAGCAGTGAATGTGATCGATATGGGCTTCAGTAAGGTGTTTGTCAAGTTTCGTAATGGTAGACTGGTTAACAAGGTTAGATCACAAGGAATACAGGGAAACTAGCTATTTGGATACAGAACTGGCTCAAAAGTAGAAGACAGAGGGTGCTAGTGGAGGGCTGCTTTTCAGACTGGAGGTCTGTGTCTGGAAGTGTATGCCACAAGGATCGGTGCTGGGTCCACTGCTTTTTGTCATTTATATGACAAAAGGGTAGGTGATGGCCTAGTGGTATTATTGCTAGACTATTATTCTAGAGGCCTGAATGTTCTGGGTACCTGGGTTTGAATCCCACCATGGCAGATGGTGGAATTTGAATTCAATAATAATCTGGAATTAAGAGTGTAATGATCCACTGCTGACTGTCAGGAAAATCCCATCTGGTTCACTAATGTCCTTTAGGGAAGGAAACTGCCATCCTTACCTGGTCTGGCCTACATGTGACTCCAGACTCACAGCAATGTGGTTGACTCTTAATTGCCCTCTGGGCAATTAGGGATGGGGCAACAAATGCTTGTCCAGCTAGTGATGTCTGCATCCCATGAATGAATAAATAAAAGAAATGATTTGGATGTCAACATGGGAGGCATGATTGGTAAGTTTGCAGATGACACTAAAATTGAAGAAGTAGTGGAGAGCGAAGAAGGTTAGCTCAGAGTACAGTGGGATCTTGATCGGATGGGCCAATGGGCTGAGGAGTGGCAGGTGGTATTTAATTTAGGTAAATGTGAGGTGCTGCATTTTGGAAAGGCAAATTAGGGCAGGACTTATACACTTAATGGTAAGGTCCTGGAAAGTGTTGCCGAACAAAGAGACCTTGGAGTGCAGGTTCATAGTTTTTGAAAGTGGAGTCGCTGGTAGGTAAGATAGTGAAGAAGGCATTTGGTATGCTTGCCTTTATTGGTCAATGCATTGAGTCTAGAAGTTGCGAGATCATGTTCAGGCTGCACAGGACATTGGTTAGGCCACTATTCGAGTATTGCATGCAATTCTGGTCTCCGTCCTATAGGAAGGATGTTGTAAAACTTGAAAGGGTTCAGAAAAGATTTACGAGGATGTTGCCAGGATTGGAGGGTTTGAACTATAGGGAGAGGCTGAGTAGGCTGAGGCTACTTTCCTTGGAGCATCAGAGGCTGAAGGGTGACATTATAGAGGTTTATAAAATCATGAGGGGCATGGATAGGGTAAATAGTCAAGGTCATCACCACAGGGTGGGGGAGTCCAAAACTAGATGGCATAGGTTTAAGGTGAGAGGAGAAAGATTTAAAAGGGACCTAAGGGGCAACTTTTTCACGCAGAGGGTGATGCATGTATGGAACAAGCTGCCAGAGGAAGCAGTGAAGGCTGGTATAATTACAACATTTAAAAAGCATCTGGATGCGAATATGAATAGGAAGTTTTTAGAGGGACATGGGCCAAATGCTGGCAAATGAGGCTAGATTTATATAGGATATCAGGTCAGCATGGACAAGTTGGCCTGAAGCGTCTGTTTCCATGCTGTATATCTCTATGACTCTATGCATACAGACAGAACGAAGTTGAGAAGTACCTAAAACATATAAAAGTTAAGGAGATAGTAGGAACTGCAGATGCTGGAGAATCTGAGATAACAAGGTGTAGAGCTGGATGAACACAGCAGGCCAAGCAACATCAGAGGAGCAGGAAGGCTGACGTTTTGGGCTTAGATTCTTCTTCAGAAAATGAAGAAGGGTCTAGGCCTGAAATGTCAGCCTTCCTGCTCCTCT
>NC_063358.1:11864637-11915763 GCF_021869965.1 Rhincodon typus | reverse complement strand
GGGGGGGTGTTGTAGGGCGTGCATTTCCTCAAGTGTTTTCGCCAACTGCGTTGAGCTGATCTTCTCCATGTTCTCCCTGTTTACCTCGATTCCTTCAATGTTGGAGAATCTGTTGCTCTCTGCTCAGAATTCGCTCAATGACTAGATCGTTCTGATAGTGGAGACATTGTCGAAAGTGGGATGGTGGGGACATTAACTGATCTTCTGTCTCACTGGCCCACGGCTTTCAAAAGCTCGTCACACTGTCACCCCTTTTCAAGGCTCAAAAGTTTCCATAACCCCTTGGTGGTGGGAGCTGGGGGAGGGAGTGTGTGCAGCAGTGATGAGGAGGTGGGAGTAGGACAGGAACTCCATGGCTTCCGTGCAGCTGCTGGTCCAGGATTTGAGCCTGCAACCTGATATGAAGTGCCAACCCCCATTTTGGGAAGCCCTGCCCCAGTGCTGAATTGAAATGCAATGCCTCAGCTAAGTTCACATAACTAGGATAGACCAGGGATCACATGTAGAGGTCTCCTATTCAGCATGGTTTACTGTCTAGTTGAAAATGTTTATATCCAGTAAGCCATTGCCAGGATAAAAACCAAAATGTGGAAGAATGCACAGGCAACAAGCTTCCATTACTGTGCCCGGGTGTAATTCATTGTCAAAGTGAATTTGAAAGTGTAAGGCAGCGTTAATGCTGAGCAGATAAACATTGATAAAAGATTTTTTTCTTTTAAAATGAAGACATCAGCATTACAATTTTATTTTTGCTCAAGACTTGACTTCCATGTACTTTCCAAGCCAAGTGAGGAAAATACATGAAGCCACAACCAACAATTAAAGACATATCAGTCTCTGAGTCTGTGATGCTGACCCAACTGAAGTAGCAGCTCAATTTAATCCTAAATTTCTTTTGCTCACTTTCAGCACAGAACTGCAGACTTTGGTCACATTCACTTCCAACGATACAATTATTAAAGCAGTTATGGATTTGAGGTCTGGACAATCTGCTGTACATCATAACGTTGCCTTTCAGTTTTGGCTGTGTTTACTGAGAAATGAACATGAAGCAATGAGCAATGCTACCCAGGGGAACATGTGATGGAATTTTTAAATGGGATTATAATGCAGCAGCTGAACATGAGGAACTGACATTAATCAGAGGCCATTTGTAACTAATTTCTTGTTAAAAGTTGGTATTTACCAGGCAATGCAGAGTAAATCTAAAGTAGCAACAAATCTTATAAAGAAAGGGGTCAACTTCTGCTTGAAATGTGTATTAGGTGGGAAATAGAAGCCTCCTTATCTGGCATTCCCCACACTTCACCACCTGATGAGGTTAGTAGGAGGGCTAATTAATTTTCAGACTTGGATCGCAGTTACACTGGATCAACGAGCAGCCAGTGCTAATTGAGCTCCTCGGGGTTTGGTGAAATGGGACTTTGTTGCTTTATTTTAAGCATCATTTAATTTAATTGGGTCCACACATGTTAGACCATTGCATTAATTGTGCCCTTCAGCTGGGGCACTCATGGAGCTGACTCCTCTCAGATGACACTAGGCAACATTTTGCCCTCTCTGTCAGTTTGGGTTCACACCAACTGCGTCCCTCCCTCAAAGTGATACCCACTGCTACAGAGAGGTAAAAGTTTCCTTGCTACTGGTAATACAGATGCTGGAAATCACGGCCGAAATAAGTCACAAAATGTGGAAAACCACATGTGTTGAAGCAAAATACAACGAAGAAAGAAACAAGATCTACAAATGACCTTCCAATATCAAGAAAGATGCAAAACAAACTGCACAGCAATAATTCAGTTGCTTAAGGCATCTCAGAACAAACCAACCATTTATTTGGATCATTGCATGAGCCACTATAGGGATTACAGCTCTGTCCTAACATCCAATCACTTTTTTTCTCTGTTAGAATCATAAAATTATAGAATGGTTGCAACTCACAGAAGGGGGACAATTTGGCCCATTGAGTCGGTGCCAGCTCTCTGAAATTTAGCTGCTCGCTCTCGCCTGTCCTTTCCTCATAACCCTGCAATTCCTTCTCTTCTGCTGTTTATCTAATTCCTATTTGAAAAGTGCCATTAAATCAGCCTTGTGCATCTTCTCACACAGTCCATTCTGGGTTGCAACTATTTGCAATATTAAAATAAAAGCTTCTCCATGTTTCTTCCAATTGTATTAGCAAGATGTCCTCAGGTTCTTGGCTCTTCTACCAGCAGGTGGGGTGGCACAGTGGCTCAGTGGTTAGCACTGCTGTCTCACAGCAGCAGGGACCCAGGTTCAACTCCGCCCTCAGGTGACTGTCTGTGCGGAGTTTGCACATTCTCCCTGTGTCTGCGTGGGTTTCTTCCAGCTGTTCCAGTTACCTCCCACAGTCCAAAGATGTGCAGGTTAGATGAATTAACCATGGGAAATGCAGAGTTAGAGGGATAGGGCAAGGGGGTGGGTCTGGGTGGGATCCTCTTTGGAGGGTCAGTGTGGACTGAATGGTCTGCTTCCCCACTGTAATAATTCTATGTTTTCTCTATTCTGTGTAGACCCCCTCATGACTTTGAACATTTATATCAAACCTCAAGTAAACCACTTTTCAAAGGAGAATGAACCTGTGGTGAGTGGAGATTCCAGTAGCAGCAGTAAATCAGGAGGTAGAAGAGAGACAGAGGAATAATTAGTGAAATTATAATCATGAGGGAAGCTGTACAGAACAAACTGATAGAGCTATGGGGTGACAAGTCCCCAGGTCCAGGTGGACTTCATCGGGGTCTTAAAAAAGGTAACTAGTGATGAAGTAGATGAATTTGCATTAATTTTCCAAAATTCCCTCGATACAGAAAACATTCCATGAAACTGGAAAGTAGCAAATCTAACCCCTCTATTCATAAAGGGTGGGAGACAGAAATCAGAGACCTGCAGGCTAGTCAGCTTGACCTCTGCCATGGGGAAGGTGTTAGGATCAATCATTAAAGAGATGACAGCTGTGCACTTTGAAAAACTCAATGTAATTGGGAAGAATCAGCACGGTTTTGGTGAAGGAAAATCACATTTAACTAAATTAATGGAGTCCATTGAAGGAATAACATGTACTGTGGATAAAACAGGAGCCTGCAGACAGACTGTACTTGTATTTCCAGAGGGCATTTGACAACATGCCACACCAAAAATTTTTTGTGGGAAATAAAAGCTCATTGTATACTAAAGATATGGTAGAAGATTGGCTAAAAACAAAGAGTATGCATCTTTGTTTGACTGGCAGGATGCAATGAATAGATACCTGCAGGGATCTTTGCTGGGCTGTCAACTTTTTTATAATTTATACCAATGACTCATGAGGGGAGTGAAGGCTTTATAGCTAAATCCTAGACAACAGTAAGATAGGTGGGAAATTATGTTGTAAGGAAGACAATAGGAGGTTGCAGGCAGATGTAGAAAGGTTGAGGGAATGAGGTTAAACCTGGCAGATGGAATATAATGTTTCTGAAAGCTGCCACCCAGGCAGATAGAGTTGTTAAGAAAGCCTGTGGTGTGTTAGCTTTCATTAAAAGAAGAAATGAGTTCAAGAGCCGTGAAGTTATGCTCCAACTATACAAAGCCCTGGTTCCGCCACATCTGGAGTACTGTGTCCGGTTCTGGTCGCCTCATTACAGGAAAGATGTAGAAGCGTTGGAAAAGGCGCAGAGGAGATTTACCAGGATGTTGCCTGGAAAGGAGGGAAGGTCTTACGAGGAAAGGTTGAGAGAGCTAGGGCTTTTCTCTTTAGAACAACGAAGGATGAGAGGTGACTTGACAGAGGTGTACAAAATGACCAGAGGTATAGATAGAGAGCCAGAGACTTTTTCCTATGGTGGAGGTAGCTGTTATGAGGGTCATAGTTTTAAAGTGAGTGGAGGTAGATATAGGGGAGACATCAGACGTAGGTTCTTTACTCAGAGAGTGATCGGGGCGTGGAATGCATTGCCGGAGAGGGTAGTGGAGTCAGCCTTATTAGGGGCACTTAAGAGGCTATTAGATAGGCATATGGATGATAGTATAAGGTAGGGTGGAGGTTAGATAGACCTTAGGTTTAGGGTAAAGGTTCGGCACAACATCGTAGGCCGAAGGGCCTGTACTGTGCTGTACTGTTCTATGTTCTGATGTGGGAATGTGGGAAAATGTGAAGTTGGTCAGGAAGAATAGTGTATTAATCAAATGGGGAATGACTGCGTAAATTGAATTGAATTAGCTTAATTGTCACATGCGCTCGAATGAGTGCAGTGAAAAGTTTGCAATGCTGCCACTTACAGCACCATCTTAGGTACAAGATATTGAGGTACAGGTACGTAAGTATTTGCTATAAAATAGAGAGAAAAAAAATAAAAAGTCCAGCATAAGAATACAAAGAGAAAAAATGAGTTCTCAATTTACAGTCCTTTCACTCCAGTCAGTGCAGGTACCTAGCCTCCAGGCCATGCTAGGCTTCAAAACTCTAGGCCTCACGTCCAAGTGCAAAGGGACTCGCCTCCCTGCGATGGCCTCCGGTCTGGGACTCACCTCCCCACGGCATCCCTCCGGTCCGGGACTCACCTATCTGCGACATCCCTCCGGTCCGGGACTCACCTATCTGCGACATCCCCCCTGCCCAGGGCCTGCCTCCCCACGACATCCCTCTGGTCCAGGACTCACCTACCTGCAACATCCCTCCGATCTGGGACCTGCACTCCCGCGACATCCCTCTGACCCCCCAAGATGCTGAGGCATTTAATGTTCCAGTGCATGAGTCAAAATACATTAGTAGGCAGGTACAGCAGGTAATGAAGAAGCTAATGGAATGCTCTCCTTTGTTACGAAAGAAATCGAACACAAAAGTCTATTATGGTTCAGTTATACAGGGCATTGGTGAGACCATACCTTGAATAACTTGCAGATTTGGTCTTCTTTTTTAAAGCAGAACCATTGGAGGCAGTTCAAAGGAGGTTTACTGGATTGATTCCTGAAATGGTTTGGCTATCTTATCAGGATGAGTTGGGCTTGTGTGAGTGTGAAGAGTGACTTGATTGATGAGTATAAGATCCTGAATGCTCTTGACAAGGTGAATGTGGAAACTATGTATCCTTTTGTGGATCAGTTCCGAGGTAGAAAGCATTGTTTTAAAAGTAGATGTCATCTTTTCAGGACTGAGATGAATTTTTCCTCTCTCAGAGGGTTGTGTGACTTTAGAACTCTCTGCCTCAGAGGGCAGTGATACTGAGAGTCCAGAGACAGTACGTTTCTGTTAGCGTGAAGGGCAAGGCTGGCAGGTGTAGGGAATGCTGGATGACTAGAGAAATTGAGGTTTTGGTCAAGAAAAAGAAGGAAGCATATGTCAGGTATAGACAGCTGGGATTAAGTGAATCCCTAGAAGAGTATAAAGGCAGTAGGAGTATACTTATGAGGGAAATCAGGAAGGCAGAAAGGGGACATAAGATAGCTTTGGCAAATAGGGTTAAGGAGAATCCAAAGGGATTCGACAAATACATTATGGACAAAAGGGTAACCAGGGAGCGAATAATGTCCATTAAAGAACATAGGAGATGGGGGAGTTACTAATCAAGTATTTTGCATCAGTGTTTACTCTGGAGAAGGATATGGAAGATAGAGAACGTGGAGAAATAAATCGCAACATCTTGAAAAATATCCCTATTACAGAGGAGGTGGTGCTGAACGGCTTGAAACACATAAATGTGGATAAATCTCTGGGACCTGATCAGGTGCATCCTATAACTCTATGGGAAACAAAGGAAGAGATTGCTTGGCCCCTTGCTGAGATATTCATATCATCAAAAACCACAGGTGAGGTACCGGACAACTGGAGATTAGCTAACGTGGTGCCACTATTTAAGAAACGTGGTAAGGAAAAGCCAGGGAATCATAGACCGATGAACCTGACATTGGCGGTGGGCAAGTTGTTGGAGGGAATCCTGAGGGACAGGATTTACACATACTTGGAAAGGCAAGGACTGATTAGACATAGTTAACATGTCCTTGTGCGTGGGAAATCATATCTCACTAATTGAATTTTTTTGAGGAAGTAACGAAGATGAGGGCAGCGTGGTGGAGGACATAATCTAAATGGACTTCAGTGAGGCATTCAACAAGGTTTGTCATGGTAGACTGGTTAGATCACATGGAACACAGGGAGAACTAGTTGTTTGGATACAGAACTGACTCAAAGGTAGAAGAGAGAGGGTGGTGTTGGAGGGTTGTTTTCAGACTGGAGGCCTGTGACCAGTGGTATGCCACAGGGATTGGTGCTGAGTCCACTGCTTTTTGTCATTTATATAAATGATTTGGATGCGAACGTAGGAGGTATGGTTAGTAAGCTTGCAGATGACACTAAGCGAAGAAGGTTACCTCAGTGTACAACGGGATCTTGATCAGATGGGCCAATGGGCCAAGGAGTAGCAGATGGTGTTTAATTTAGCGAAATGTGAGGTGCTGCATTTTGGCATGACAAATCAAGGCAGGAATTATACACTTAATGGTAAGGTCCTAGGGAGTGATGCTGAACAAGGAGGCTTTGGTGTGCAGGTTCATAGTTCCTTGAAAGTGAGTCCCAGGTGAATAGTGAAGTGAAGAAGGCATTTGGTACACTTGCCTTTATTGTTCAGTGCATTGAGTATAGGAGTTGGGAGGTCATGTTGCATCTGTACTGGACATTGGTTCGGCCACTTTTAGAGTGTTGCGTGCAATTCTGGTCTCACTGCTATAGGAAGGATGTTGTGAGAGTAGAAAGGGTCCAGAAAAGAATTACAAGGATTTTGCTTGGGTTAGAGGGTTTGAGCTATAGGAAGAGCCTGAATAGGCTGAGGCTATTTTCCCTGAAGTGTCGGAGGCTGAAGAGTAAAATTATAGAGGTTTATAAAATCAAGATGGGCGTGCATAGGGTAAATTGTCAAGGTCTTTCCCCAGGTTGGGGGAATCCTAAACTAGAGGGCATAGGTTGAAGGTGACAGGTGAAAGATTTACAAGGGACCTAAGGGACAACTTTTTCACACAGATGGAGGTGCGTATATGGAATGAGCTGTCTGAGGACATCGTGGACGCTGGTACAATTACAACATTTAAAATGCATCTGGGTGGGTATATGAATGGGAAGGATTTAGAGGGATATGGACCAAATGCTGGCAAATGGGACTAGATTAAGTTAGGATATCTGATCGGCATGGATGCGTTGGACCAAAGGTTCTGTTTCCGTGCTGTATATCTCTATGACTCTATGACAGTGGAGGTTGGGTCACTAAATAATTTTAAGGAGTGAAAGATAGATACTTGTTAGGCAGGAGAATCAAAGGTTATCAGGGATAGATTGGAATGTGAAATTTGCAACACAAGAAGTTCAATCATGGTTTTACTGAATGGTGCAGGAGGCTCAATGTGCCGAATGGCCTATGTCTACTCCTCTTTCGTATGTTCACATGTCCTTTCAAGCCCACAGTGATCAAGTATGGATGAGGATATCCACTTTTGTGGTCTAACTAGAAGAGTTTTGGTAGTAAACAGCACGAAGTTTATTGCAATACTGTAATATTAACATGAATATGACCTACATTAAAAATGACAGGTCACCTATTTAAAACAGATGAGGAAACACTTTTTTTCTCTCCCAGAGGGCTTTGGGTCTTTGAAATTCCTTCCTCAAGAGGCAGTGGATGCAGAATCTATAAATACTTTTAAGGCAGATGTAAGCAGATTCATGATTACCAAGTGGATGAAAGATTATCAGGAATGTAGAGAAGAGGTTAAAATAAGATCAGCCATGATCTTATTGAATGGCAGAGCAGGTTTGAAGAGCTGAGTGACCTGCTCTTTGTTCTTGTTCGTAGGTATGTTTCTATTATTCCAGAGACGGTTAGGGCACAGTAGTCCTGGTTCTGTCTCCTAAAACATCCTTCACTACTCTGACCAAGTCCCCACAACATCAGACTGGATGGTGTTTACTGCATTCAATCAAGTATTAACCCTTTCAGACCCATACACAACAAAGCCCAGTGTCTCCAAACGATCCATGTGATAGAAGCAACGACTACTCCAAATGTTGCGGTCAAAAACTCTTCAGGAAAGCTGAAGCGCAGGGATTCCCATGCTCCCAAAACAGGATAATCAACAGCGCCTTTGCCCTGCACCAATTGGTACTTCACTAATGCTCATTGAGTCCTCCTCAAATTTACAATGATCTTCTTCAACGTTGTACCACTGCCAGTTCATAAATCAAATGAGACTGATGTCGCTAGGTGCTTCAGTAAGTGATACTTTTAAGTTACCTTATGGACCGTTGGGCTTCAGTACTGCTATGAATACAGCAGTATGAGCAGATTAACAGTTACATATTAGCACGCTGATCTAAAAAAACAATCACTTTTGGTGTAGAGACATTGCTGTATTCATCCAGAGTGTGGAATATAGATTATAGACTAAAGTTCTGTGCAATCCTCCAATTTTCGTAGTCCCAGCACATTCTTGAATCTCCCTCTCAAATAAAATGTTTTTTTTGTTCCTCATACATTTCCTCATCATGAGGCCCATTATTTGATCGGCCTTCCTGTTGTACGCCTTTCACCTTTAAACACAATGGGGATAAGACTGGGAGAGTTGCTGTCTGCAACACAATTTGCCTTTATACAATTCACTGCACATCATTGCTGTACATACAGACAGTCCAACATGTGAAAGCGCTCAGTGCAATGTGTATCTTTTTACTTTTTCATGCACCTCTCTCCCTAACACACACATAGACATATACATATACACACAACCCTATGTAGGAGCAAATTACTGCAGATGTACTGAAAACAAAAAGTGCTGGAAATCACAACGGTTCAGGCAGCATCCATGAAGAGAAAGCAAGCTAAAGTTTCGAGTCTTGATGACTCTGATAAAGAGTGATCTTGACTCGAAACGATAGCTTGTTTTCTCTCCCCATGGATGCCACACATTACCCTGCTGTTTTCATTTATTCTTGCATTATTCTGTGTAGCTCTTTTGTAAAATATCATCCAAAGTTGTTAATTGTTATATTCATGTGTCATTTGCTGATGCATCAATATTCCCACCTTATATTTGCTCTGTTAGCCTGGCAAGTGTTTCTCGCTTTTTGAAAGACTCTTGTCACCAGAGAGGGTCTTTTTCATGATAATTATGGTGCCAATGATTTGAACGGGACTGATCTGAGAAATGAGTTTGTCTGAATTTTTATTTCTCGGTACAATATTATTAACACTTCTGGCATTCTACCAGTTAAATGCCTCATTAGCTGTTTGAGCAGCATTAAATGGTCATTAATAAACGCATGTCATGATTAGGTGCTAGCTTTTGTGTTACCGTTCAACTCACACCTCTCAAGAATTGCACACTTCCACACTGCTTTGTTACTGCTTCTTTAAAGCAAAGCTCAGCAATCGAAAATTTTAACTCTTTTCTATCTCTCTACAATCGTTCTCTAACCTGATGAGTAATTCCAACATGTTGTTGGCTGGTTATAAATTATTATGAAAAAATATTCATTTCAAAAATGTACAAACACATTTCAAAATGGTTCCAAAATAGCCACAAGCATTTTATTCAGGAAGAAAAATGTTCTTTGTTCAAAATGAACCCTGTTGGAAAGTGTCTATATATGAACATTCAGGATGTGCAAGACTGCCTGTGCTGTTCTCCCTAGGCAGCCTTGCTGCTAACAGTCACTGTGAACTTGATGTGGAAATAATGACTCTCAGCACTCAGTGCTCCAACCCTCAGAGAAAGTCAACAGCTTCAGGAAGGGGAGGAATTAAAATTGGAGACAGAAAGGAAATGCGTAATGTCCACAGCAACATTTTATGCTGTGGCAGACAGATTCTCCAAAGACTCTGACATATTTCTAATCTCAGTCAAACATTAGAAACACAAAGAAACCATTAGCAACAATTCTGAGCAGAGTTCAATGCTATTGTTGTGTCTGAGTGCTCTTCTGTTTACAATCCTGGTGAAATATTTGTAAGGTACTTTGTAAAGTGACAATGTACATCAATTATTTATGTTCAACCATTCTCCCCAGGGAGCTCAGTGAAGCTGTCCTATCCACTGTAAATGCATTGTCATTCCCACCTTTTGTTTTATTGCCCATAGAAACATGTTCAATATAGATAACCGATACTCCTTCTGGTCTTTATACTGCCTCATTTGAAATGATGTGAGAAAAACAAACCGGTTTGAAAAAGGTGAAGATTCTTTTTTTTGTAATATTTAGCCTCTTGAGTGAAAGGTTCAAAAGCCCAACTCGGTATCGCATGAAATGTTCTCCTTGTTGCGTGGAGTTGTGATTTTATTCTATATTCCCTAAAGCTTAAATGTTTAACTTGGAGCAGCAAACAAGGATCAGCATGTGTATCATTCACTGATGTTTTTGTTTGCTGTCAATACCATCAGATATTTCTGGAATCAAATCCATGTTGCCAGATCTATATTGTCAACATTGAAAGCAGTGGCAATTCTAAACCAATATGCCCGTACTGGTAACCTAGACTTGGGCGATACAGAGTGAACAACCTGTCACCAGCATGCAGTACAGTAATTCCAACTGACTGCTACAGATATTAACCTAACATTTGGTGGGTTAGCCAAAACGAAATGAGAAGGACAAACATATTGAAATAACTCCATTCAGGCCAGTATGCCGTCACTAAGTAAACATGTGGAGAGTCCTTGACACTGATCCAGCTTCCTCCGAGCCAGCTCTCAGAGTGAACAGAACCTCTGACACTCCTGTTGATATCTGTCAGCCAGAGCTCCCGGATTGGACCAGGTTAACAGCCCCAGTCAGGGAACTCATATTTCACCTGGCTGACCTCATTACAATCACTGTACATATGAAGCTTGATGGTAAGGCTAAAGTCATCGTAGTCTTGCTCTGTCATTAGAGAGAGACAATGGTTGTGAGTTTAATCTAAGGATCACCTCGCCACAGGTAAAGGGAGAGGTTGAGAAGGTGGGACCTTCATGATGACCTCAGGCTTAACAGAGTGGAACTCAACCTGGTGGTATCACTCAGCAGCCATTCAGCCAACTGAGCCAAGCTTGATAATGACCTAATGATTAGAAAGGTTTTAATGTAATGAAGGCAAAATATTGTGGATGCAGGAAATCTGAAGCAAACACAGAGTACGCTTGAGAAACTCCCCAGTATCTGTGGAGAGATAAACAATGTTAACATTTTAACTCCAGAAGTTTATAAATTCATGAGGGGCATGGATAGGGTGAATAGTCAAGGTCTTTACCCCATGGTAGGGGAGTCCAAAACTAAAGGGCATAGGTTTAAGGTGAGAGAGGAAAGATTTTGAAAGGGACCCAAGGGGCAACTTTATCATGCAGAGGGTGGTGCGTGTCTGGAATGAGCTGCCAGAGGAAGTGGGTGGAGGTTGGTACAATTACAACATTTAAAAGGCATCTGGATGGGTACATGAATAGGAAGAGTTTAGAGGGATATGGGCCAAATGCTGGCAAATGGGAGTAGATTTATTCAGGCTATCTGTTCAGCATGGATGAGTTGGACGAAGGTCTGTTTCCGTTCTGTACTTTTCTACGACTCTATGACTCTTCTTCAGAATTGAAAGGTATTGGAAATTTTTTTTGATATACATTTAACAGAATCAGGAAGGGCAGATGGTGTAGAGGTACAGTACAAAGCCAAGGGGGTTATTCATGGTGGAGAAAAAGTGATGTAAAATGGGAATAAATTAAGATGTGAAAGGGAGCAAATGGGTCCTTCCTACAGAGAGCAAAGTTTTCATGTGCTCCTGTGTTTTGCTGAAGGAATGTGTGTATGTTTTATTTACCATTGCAGGTTGTAATTCAGCTGTAATGGACTGAACTGTCCCAGAAACTCTGAAAGGCTGGAGTCTTCTGTTAAAACAAACTGATAAATCAGATGTGATGATGTGGACTATTTATCACCAAAAAAGCGTACTTGATCATATAGTTGTGCTGTGTAAATATCACACAGTTAATCAAACAATGTAGAAGAGGCAGTAGCTTAAGCATGCTAAGGCTGAGGTCAACTTTCATTAAACCCAAGGACTGAGCCTCCTTCCAAGGAGAAACAAGCAAGTCCTAATAAGTTAATTGATCAAATCAAGCGTGGAAACCATGACATGTTTGTGATATTTGTCAATGGTCAAACTGATCATTTGGTGGAGACTGGATAGTGTTAAAGTTTGAACGCACAGCTTGTCTATATGGAAAAGGGTATAAAAAGACTTACCTCAGAGTATGGTTAGTAGCTCAGTCAGAAGGTCAGCTGATCAGGGACTACAGGTTGGGACAGAGCAGGCTAATCCTTGGCAAGTCCATTGTAAACCAGTTCATTCAGTATTGTAAGCATTGTATGGGTAAGAATTTTTGCATTATTTCGTAGTGTACTTTGCTTTAATAGAGTATATCCCATTGTTAGGACTGCCTTGGGTTATCGATTTCCAAAGCAAATCTGACAGACCTGGGAATGTAGGAATAAAAGTCTACACTACAAACTACTGCTGGGTCCATATTACAGCAACGCCATCATCTGAAAGGGAAGAGTTGGGACAGCATTACATTATTGTGCTGTTAGATCCTGTGATTTAGCCAGGAAATGTTATGTTTGGGTCAGGATTTTGCTAAGCTGAAAAATAAAAGTAGACAAGCCACAGACCTAGCATCTAGCCCATTTAATTATCCTTTCAGCAACACTATCCTACCACAAAACACTCAGTGGAACAAAAGGCTTTGACTTGCAAACTATGTAGCAAACAGTAACTGGAATATTGGCAGAATATCGGGACTTTGCATCTGAGCATTAGGGACAATATAACTGCAGACTATTTTTGTGCAAATCAGGAATGCTGGATTTGGATCAGGAATCTGGAACAATGAGAATGTATGGCGAATTATCTTGGTAGAGTGGAGTTCTCAGATCTGCTAAGTTTGCTTCAGAAATTGATTGTGAAATCTTTGAACAATTTAAATTGATCCATTGTGCCCAATCAAAGGCAACAACAGAAGCAGAACTCAAACTGAATATTTTAGCAGTCAATCGGATTCAGCAACAACTCATACTGTATATACGCGCATAAAAGTTGAATTTTTTAGACTATTTTTAAGGTTAAAGTTATGGGGTCAACTATTTTTTGGATACTACTTTCAAGGGGCTGAAATTCATGCTACAGTTGAAAATACAGTATCATTAGCAAAAGCCCAATTGATCTCTAAATGAATAAAGAGAAAAAACACAACGGATTACAGTAATTGCTGGATAAAGATAATAAAAACCAAAATTAATTAGTAAGCTTTTATTTATACATACAAAAAGTGAAGTAGAAATATAATACGGCTTTAAATTACAAGTACATGGTACATCTTAAATCAAACATGTCAAATACAAACATTCATTAAAATCCTGCAAAATCACACTGTTCAACATCTTCAGTTAACAGTTCGATTTTCCGGCATATAGACGTTTTCTCCATGTTTCCAATGCATGTTGACTTGCAGCCTTCCTTCTGCCGATTTCTGATTACAAACTGGTGAAACTGTAATATTTTATCTTCGAGTTCAACAGGCAGCTTTTGTGCAGTCTTCGTTCTCTGCCAAAGTACTGAGTCATTCCTTCTCATGAGCCTTGTGCACCATTCAGCACTTGCCTTAAAATCCGAAATTCCATCCTTCTTTGAGTCGTTTCGTGCACGGATTCACAACTAACAAATTTCCCATTCTGATGATTTTCAAGTACCCACTTAGAAACACTTTTTCTCCAATTGTGGCCACTTGCTAGGCTTATGTCTGTTGGCATACTTTCGTTTTGGCATTGTCTGAAGTTGGTTCGATATCTTTCTCCGGTCCTCTCACAAGTTTCTCCGAAACACAAAATTCTTTTGCTGCTACACAGTTATTTGTTTTCTCTGCAACTTCAATAACTTTCAGTTTAAACACTGCTGTATATATGCTGGAGGTCATTGTTACACAAAATGGTGAAGAAATTTCAAAACCTCAACTAGGTATATGACTGTTTTCCACGAGTGCCTGACTCTGACCTGATGTGTCTTAAACTATCACGCCAAATTCTTCCAATTCCCTCCATTTTCTCTCATCTACTGTTGTTTTAATTTCTCAAACTAACATTTTAAGCTTTTATTTCTGGTAAAAAAAAGTTTTCAGACATTTGACTCTCATACAGTCTCATGGATAATTTCGTCATCGTAACATTAATATTCAGGATAATACCTTGACTTACAAATGTTGATCTGTTAACTGTGAAGAACTGAGGTCGACTTTTACATGACATATATGGAAAATTCCAGATGTTTTGGCTAAAATAGGGGGTCAACTTTTACATGAGATTGACTTTTACTCCAGTATATAATGGTACAGTCTTAAAGATCGGATTGCTGTCTGGCTATCATTCATATTTTTTCTTATTAATATTAGTATTATAAAATATTAATATCTTAGAATTCAGGCCCATGTGAGTTGCATTGTTCATGGCCTCAATACTCATGTAATAATGTTGAATGGAGGTCATGATTCCATTGACTGGATGTTTCTCCTCTTGGGCAGTCTCCCAGGATCAAGCATGCCTCGCTTCCACTCCAATTCAATAGGTTCTGAAATGGCTGATAATGTCCAACATGTGACCTGCAGATCCCCTCAGACACGGTAGAGCATGCAGTGCTTGAAGGGATGATAAATATTTGGAGAGGGTTCTCTGCCATCCCCCCAATGCCTTGACCCTTACCTCTGGAGATCCCTGACAAAGGCCCCTCGATGTGTTCAACACCTTGCCGAATGAGCGCTCTCCGTTTGAGTCAATGACAAGCAGGAATTGACTTTGATGCTTTGAAGATATCCCTAAAACATCTTGCACTGTCATCCTGGGATCCTCCTGCCGAGACCGAGCCCTGCATAGAGCGGCCACTCAGACCTGAGGATCGCAATAACGGGTGAAATGGAGGCTCTTAGGACCAAAATTAGTGACAGTGAAGATGGTTTAAAGGTTTCCTGGGGGAGGGGAGTTTGTTAAGGCTGAACAGTCTCCATGGTTGCTGCACACACTCACCACTATAGACTATGTAACCTCTGGCTCCCTTAGCCCCCTGGAGCTACCACCATGATGGTGATGGTCTTCCTTGAGTTGGGGGAGAGCGCAGGGATCATTCCAGTATTGGCAAAAATGCCCAATAGAATGGCCCTTAATTTAGGCTTATCCGCTGCCCAGCTGCCCATAATGGGCAGGTAATCCACTCTGAAAACCTGTCATTGGGAACTTCACCAGAGGCAGGACAGTGGGCGTGAGTCATCCTGAGACAGATCACCACTGTTTTCCAGGCAACACACCTCACTTTTTACCTCATGGGCACCAATGAAATTCAGCCCCAAAAACCTGTCTCCAATGGCCTACCTTCACAGTGAGGAGTTATAAAGCCTCTCTAACTGGCAGGAGCAGAGTAGTTGGAGATACGGGGAGTGGGGTGGTGACAGTGTAGGGTGGTTACGGGGGGAAATGGTGTAGAGTTGAAATGGAGCATGGCCCTTGTTACTCAAGTCCATGAATGTCCCAATTTAATGTCGCCACCTTCTCAGTGGATGAGGCAGACTCCAAAGTCTGATTGCAAACAGGAGGGAGACATGCCCCAACCTGATTGGGCATTCACATCATCAGATAAAACTGGCAGGAGTATGGGGAAAGCAGGACCTGGGCTGTGGAGGTTGTTAATAGATATGAAAGGAGCAGCTTGTGCTCTAAGATGATGAAACTCCTTGTTGTGTCCTGAAGGCTGTAAGGTCCCCAAGCAGAAGATGAGATGTTGTTCTTCCAGCTTGCATTGAGTCTGGCTGGAACTCTGAGGCTGTGTTAATGTGACCCAGCACTGTACTATAACGGGGCTAGCCATCTGACTACGGGGTAAACGTCAGATGTTGCTGTAAATAACAACACAGTAGTCCCTGTGAGTCATCCTGAATATATCTCCAGGCCAAATTGGGACCTGATGTCACTGTGATGGCATGTGCATAATACTCGAGCCTGAATTCCAAGCTCAGGCGTGAATGTAGGGTGGTGGAAGAGTGTTCGACTACAGTCTGACTTTGTCTGAAGACCTTTATTCAAAGAGGCTGGGCTGAAAGATAAAGAGAGGGAGAGGATATAGCCTCGAGCTGCTGCAATGATCCCCTGCCTTCCAAGACAAAAAACATTTAGCAGGATCTCTTTAAACTGTGCTGCAGTGTTGTTTTGTAAATGGTGTGTAACCTCACTATTTAGCAGGCTGTTGAATGATTCTGGTTTTGTTTTCTCTGCTGTCACATTTTATTGACAGGATAAATAGCTACATATACAGCCCTAACAACAAAACCAGATTCCACTAGCACAAAGGATGGATCTGATCTGTGTTCACAAGCTGTCCTCAGCTGTTCCAGTATTTAAGATTTTGCAATTGGCCCAAGCATATCCCCCATGGATAGGACAAGAGGAAGATTACACAAGGTTTCTGTTTAACTACCCTATAATCCTCCCCACTGAAACTTGCATTGTATATGGAGACTGGGCAAGGGCATCTTATAGAAATGGGCTCCACAATTGCAGCGGCCACTCTGTGTGCATCACAAAGATGAGCCAGATATATCGCTGCCAAAGGGATGCAGGTTGATCTTGAGAAGTCACACTGCAGTAAAGACACTGCCTTCTCAAGCATTTGGGGTGTAGAGAAGTAAAAGTAAAGGTTTTGGCAGCTCGTTGGAATCTGCAGAAAAGAAGCCGTTGTGAACTCACTGACCTGCATAGAGGTTGCTGCTAAAAAGAACAGATCAAAGGCAAATACAGTCATAGAGTCAAAGAAGTTTACAGCATGGGAACAGGCCCTGTCCATGTCATCCAGTTTTCACAATTAAACTAGTCCCATTTGCCTGTATTTAGTCCATATCCCTCCATACCTATCCCATCCATGTGCCTGTCTAAATGTTTCTTAAATGACAAAATTGTATTTGCATCCACCACTACCTCTGACAGCCCACTCCAGACACTCACCACTCTGTGTGAAAAATATTGTCCCCTGGAACTTTATGTATCTTTCCCTCTCACCTTAAACTTATGTCCTCTAGCTTCATACTCCCCTACCCTGGAGAAAAGTTATTGGCTCTTGATCATAACTATGCCTCTCATGATGTTTAGGCCTCTATTATCCGTTTAGGGAGTCAATTTTAGATGTTGATTTTCCCTTTCCCTTTGCTCTTTATCTCGTTGCCTGTGCTCTAACTGTGTTTTAGTTTGGGTTCCAGTCCACTGTTGGCTCGTGCGAAAGCTCCTGACTTTCATTTTACTGAATCCATTTTTCTTATCCCAGTGAGAGAACCAGAGCCAGTTTTTCTGCCTGCCTGCCTTTCAGGATCAGGGAGACTGTAACTTCCCAACTCTCACTCACCAAAGTTTGTTTTTGTTGCAAAAGAAAATCACAGGATCTGACAGATTATTCCACTTAAGAATAAGTGTTTGAGAGTAACTTATCCCTTACTGCCGACTCAGCTCCTAATATGTCCTAATAAAGGCAATGCGTGGAAAGATCATTATTTTCTCGGGCCATTCAGTGTAACTGACTCTACTGCACCGGTGATGCTATCTCTCAACATTGCCTTCCACGTATACAAGTTGGCCTGTTTCCCTCATATTTGGCAGTTAAAAAACGTTTTAACTTCTTGCTCAGTTCATTGCACATAGCTGCACTTTTATTGGTTCCTTTATCACAATTCCCTCTCCCAGTAGCCATTAACTCCTCCACATCTTTTCACAGCTGGGAGGCTGAGGGAGAGTGAAATAACACCACAGAGGCCAGTATCCCATCGCAAAGTCACTGTTTATTTACACATGAACAGTTATAGAGTCATGTAGCACAGAAACAGACCCTTCGGTCCATCCAGTCCATGCTGAGCATAATCCCAAACTAAACAAGTCCCACCTGCCTGCTCCTGGCCCACGTCCCTCCAAACCTTTGCTATTCATGTACTTATCTACATGTCTTTCAAACGTTGTAATTGTGCCCACATCCACCACTCCCTTGGGAAGTTCATTCCCCACGCGAACCACCTTCTGTGTAAAAAAATTGCCCCTCATGTCTTTTTCAAATCACTCTCCTCACCTTTAAAAATGAGTCTCTTAGTCTTGACATCTCCCATTCTGGGGAAAACAGGGTGTCAGAATCTCTGACACTCCCCTTTTTATCTGTCAGCCAGGGCTCCCTGATTAGACCAGATTAACAAAGAAACAGGGAATTCATATTCTATGAGGTCCAGCTGGCTGACCTCGTTACAATTACTTCAGGGGTGAGCACCAGTCTCTGATTTTCTCTCTGTCAGATTCATCCTTCGCTTTTCAGTCAGATTGTGATGTCCTTTTGAAAGTTGAAAGTTACCCCTCCCCACTTTGTGGAGTTCTGAACTGACCTTGCACCATGGAGTTTTTCTAACACTATGACAGTCTATCCCCAGCTAAACAAAAAACCACTTCAAAGATTTGTGCAAGCTTACTGGATTTCCCAAAGCAAGGCTATGATAGGCCTAGATATTAGCTGATGGTACGGGAACTGAGGAACACATAATTTGGTGAGAGATCCAGGAAGAAGGTGAGGAAGAATTTTTACAGAAGTTGCTGGAAAAGCTGTTGTTGAGGAAGAACTTTTGTTGCGGTGACGACCTGAAGCTCACTGCTCAAGAGGACAGTGAAAGTGGCAACAATAAATTTCAAAAGGAAATTGGATGGGCACTTGAAGGAAATAAATTTGAGGGGCTGTGGGGAACAAATGAGTCTGACTTTACTGTTCTGTTGGAAGCCAACAAGGATTCCTAATGGGCCGAATAGCCTCCTTCAGTGCTGTAAATGATTTGATGGCCAATGGCCAGAAAAAATGGCAGCCTCTGTGTCTCCTTGTGACACTTGAATGGTACCACTAAGGGATGTTGAAGGGCAAATGCTGCCCCTTTAACTGGGTGATGCCACATGCAGAAGGAGCACAGCTACTGTGAGATACTTCACAGTGAGACTACTGGAGCCAGTTGTTTGGTGAAGGTGGCAGAACCATGGCTACTTCAGCCAGATGGCAGCTGGTTAAGATGTGAGCAAATACATATTCTACAAGATCTTCATTTCACCGAAGCTCAGGATTTCTTCAGTGGGTTCCCACAAAGCCAATAATGTAAGCAGAGCACACCAACATATGCCAGCTGTGAGAGTGAAAGATGATGAAAAGCTGTACCAATTCTTAATACTTTCATAGCTACAGTGCAGAAAGAGGCCATTTGGCCCATTGAGTCTACACTGACCATCTGAAAAGCATCCGAGACCCAGCCTCCAACCCTTATCCCTGTAACCCCATGGCTAAGCCACCTAACTTTGGGAGGAAACTGGAGCACCCACAGGAAACCCACACTGACACAGGGAGAATGTGCAAACTCTGCACAGACATTTGCCCATGGGTAGAATCAAACCTGGACCCCTGGTGCTGCAAGGTAGCAGTGCTAACCACTGAGCCATAGTGCCACCTATGCTACTGGTGGTCCCTGGAAATAAGATGGAAAATTACTTAAAGCCTAACATCTATTTATGCCTCAGACAAATTACAATTGGTAAAAAAAAAGCAATTAGCCAACAGGACACATTTCAGTAGATAAAGATTGAGTTTAAAATTAGAATACAAGCAGAGATATATTAGGTGGTTGTTTTTGACCAGCACTGACTCAATGGGCCAAAGGGCCTTTTTCTGTGCTGTAGATCGCTATGACTCTATAAGTCAATAATTCTACACTTTGTCAGACGAGTTAGTTGGATAAATCTTAGCTGATGCAGGCAAAATGAGCTGAGTGGTCTCCTTTAGGTGTTATATGCTTTTAGATGCTATCAAGTGTCTTTTGAGTAGGTCCTTCAATGTGATGCTAATATTAACATTGCTTCAAGTTCTGACAACTAGGAGACACCTTATCAAGCTCAGTGTTGAGTCCACACTTTTTAACATTGTTCACTCAATAGTATTTATCCCGGAGTGAACCAGTTATGAGGCATTATTGTCAGCCAAGGAACACCACTAAGATCTGTGACCATTATCAAATGTAGGTTAAAATTTAACAGTGAGTTGTTTGATGCACAGCCAGACAGTGATGAGTCTATACTGAGAATACCGATATTGACCCAGGTCCTCAGCAGAAATAACTAACCATGTTGTTACCCCTTCCTGACCCCTCTCTCGCAAACAACTAGATAGGCCAAACAGGTTCTCCTGCTCTCCTAGCAAGGAGGTTACAGTACAGGAAGGACTAAAGATAATTTCAAAAGTAATGTTTAAAAAAATGCAATTTTTAAAAAAAACTGAATGCAGTAGGTTTTAATTTTGGTCGGTTTTTTTGCCTCAATTACAGCTGAAATTATCAGGTTGAAGTGAGCTGTAAACAGTGGCAGTGGAGCTCTTTGGAGTGGCCCTTTGAAACAAGGATCATGTCCCTAAGCAACAGGAATGCCAATATGGTGATGAGACTGCTGGCTTCCTTCACAAGGCCACAGGCACCATCTATCCTTCCAGAGGTCACGCTGAGCAATAGAATGTCAAAATCCTGTCTCAGGTCCATGGACAAACAGCAACAGGTTAATGTTGCTGACAGCTGCTGGGCACTAACAGTAGGCTGAGTACGAGATCTGCTTCTGATATCATTTAACACGGATGTCTGCAATGGTTGGACTGTGCAGTCGGATTGGAACGAGATCAACCCCCCATGATGACAGATACCACAGCGGAAAAAGTATAAGAGGCAAAACACATAAGTAATGAAACGATCCCATCAGTGTTATGCAGTAGGCTAACAGGCTACACATTTAGCAGTAGATTGAAGACTGTCTAACAAGCAGGAACACTTGGAGAAATTAGATATTTAGAAAGATTTATGATGAATTTGGTTCTGTTCCTGCCAATTTATTTATTTTGATTTTCTTTTGCTCTTGAGCTGATGACATTGTCCTGAGGATTGCTTTGGAGAACTTATTAAACCAGTCAGTATGAGAGAGATGAATTAAAACACACTGCTGAAGTGACATGATCACTGAAGCACCCAGGCTATCTCTGCTTATATTAAGCAGACTGCCTGGCTCACGCTGTGGTTTATGCAGAAGACACATGAGAGAGCGCTTAGTGATTTTAGTGAAACATAAACCACTGCGTGACATTGGGTACATCATTCGCAAACCTGAAGGGCAAGTGAGTCACATAAAGCAAGGCTCACAAGGTTTTGTTTTTGTTTGAAATGCTGTTTTAATATTTCAACTGATTTTGTCTTAATCATTCTTTCACAGATGCAGAAAATGTAAGGGCTTTCTGTTTGGGGAAGGTAACATCACACAGAGTCGGTGTCTTTGGAGAGTTGTTCATATGCACATTATGAAGTATGAGGAAAGACAAATATTCATTTTGTATTGTATAATGATTGAAAACATTAATGTTTTGAGGTGAGGAAAAATGCACAGTTGGTTCAATTCTCAATACACACTTGGAGATATTGATTAATTGATTGATTGATTGATTGATTGATAAAAGTTACATGGCACCAGGTTATAGTCCAACAGGTTTATTTGAAATCACAAGCTTTCAAAGCACTGCTCCTTCGTCAAGTGATGAAGGTCACCTGGCGAAGGAGCAGTGCTCTGAAAGCTCATGGTTTCAAATAAACCTGTTGGACTATAACCTGCTATCATGTGACTTTTGACCCTGTCCACCACAGTCCAACACCAGACATCCACATCCTGATTTATTGTTGTCACATGTACCAAAATACAGTGCAAAATGTTGTTTTATATGCTCTACAGGCAGATCATACCATACAAAGTGCATCAGGGTAGCAGAACAGAGTGCAGAATACAGTGTTACAGCTGCAGAGAAGGTGCAGAGAGAGACTGATCAAAATTAATACTTGAGAGGTCCATTCAAATATCTGATAACAGCAAGGAAGAAGCTGTTCTTGAATATATTTGTAAGTGTAATCTTTAAACCTGAAAGTAGATTTTAGACAATATTGTTAGTAATTTTAGCTGCTACTGTTGGCCTCTGCTAGTAGGGAAATGTATGCCTCAACTCTGAACATTATCCAAATTGGGTGGATCTTGAGGCCCTGTATAGTGTGGAGTGGGTGAATTGACCACAGCAAAACTAAAACCCAGGAGAGATTTACAATGGGCTGCAGTTTTACTATCACTCATGTACAAGGTCAAGACAAAGTAAGTATCGGTTCTCTTGAAAATGAGTCCAGAGATTTAGTAATGGAGGAAAAAGAATGATGGCAGACAAACTGAACAATTATTTTGCATTGGTCTTCACAAACAAGGATATAAGCAGCATCAGGGAAATAGTTACAGAGATAGTAGGAACTGCCGATGCTGGAGAATCTGAGATAACAAGGTGTAGAGCTGGATGAACACAACAGGCCAAGCAGCATCAGAGGAGCAGGAAAGCTGACGTTTCGGGTCGAGACCCTTCTTCAGAAAAAGGGAAATAGTTGAAAGTCTGGAATTGAAAGGGAACAAGGAACTCGTGTAAATCACAATTTCTGGGGAAGTATTATTGGGTAAATTGTTGGAATTGTGAAAAGACAATTCCTCAGGATCTGGTGGAGTTTATCCGAAGGTATTAAAAGTAGCTGGTGAGACAGTTAATGTGTTGGTTTTAATTTCCAAACTTCATCATTTGTGAGGAAGGTTCTTTTAAATTGGAAAACAGCAAATGTAAGTCTTTCCTTCAGAGAGGGAGGGAGACAGAAAAGAGGGAAGTATTGGCCAGTTAGCTTAACATCTGTCATAGGGAAAAAATCAGAAGCTAAAGATGTTATAAAGGGTATTTGGATAAGTTCAAGGTAATCAGGCAGAACCAACATGATTTTGACAAAAGGAAATCATGTTTAATTAATTTATTGGAGTTTTTGAAGAAGTAACTTGTGCTGTAGATAAAGGGAAACCAGAGAGTCTATTGTATTTAGATTTCTAGACAGTACTTCATAAGGTGCCACATCAAGGATTATGATAAAAAAAGCTCATGGTGCAGGGGGCGAAGATGGAAGATTGGCTGGCTAACAGGAAAGAATGGGAATAAATGGGTATTTTTCAGTCTGGCAGGATGTCCTGAGTGATGTGTCACAGCGGTTGGTAATGGGCCTTCAACTCATTACAGTTTATATAAATGATTTGGATGAAGTGACCACAGGTATAGTAGCTAAAGTACTGACAACACAAAGATAGTTCAGAAAATGAGTTGTGAAGGGGACAACATGAGCCAACAAATAGATATAAATAGGTTGTGAATGGACAAGGCATGGCAGATAGAATATAATATGGAAATGCATGAAATTGGCAGAAAGAACAAAACAGAAGCATATTATCTAAATAGTGAGAAGTTGTGGAGCTCTCAGACGCAGAGGGATCTGGGTGTCCTAGCACATGAATTGCAGGAGGTTATTATGTGCAGGTACAACAAGTAATCAGGAAAATTAATAGAATATTATGTTTTATCAGCCATGATCGAATGGTAGAGCAGACTCAATGGGCTGAATGGCTTAATTCTGCTCCTATATCTTTTGATCTCATGGTTTATTATGAGGGGAATTGAATGCAAAAGCAGGGGGTTTGTGCTTCACTATACAGGGCATTGGTGAGTCTGCATCAGGAATACTGTCTACTGTATGGTACTGTCGCTGTACTTACAGAAGCATGTTAATGGATTAGAAGCAGTTCAGAGAGGTTTATTAGACTAATACCTGGAATGAGCAGACTGCCATAAGAGGAAAAGCTAGACAGGTTGGTCTTGTATCCTCTGGAGCTTAGAAAGTCAGAGGTGACTTCATTGAAACATATAAGATCCTGAGCAGACTTGACCAGGTGGATGTGAAAAGGACATTTCCTCTTGTGGGAGAATCTACAGCCAGGAGGCATAGTTTAAAATTATGGCCGCGCATTTGAGAAAGAGCTGAGGAAAGATTTTTTTCTTTCAGAGGGTTGCAATTCTCTGGAATTCCTTTTTCAAAAGGTAGTGGGTGCAGAATCTTTAAATATTTTTAAGCGGAAGTAGTTAGATTCTTAATTCCCAAGGGAATGGAAGATTATTGGGGATACGCAGGAATGTCGAGTTGAGGTTAAAATCAGATCAGCCATGATCTTATTGAATGGACAAGCAGGCTCGGAGGCCCAAGTGGCCTCAGTCTTGTTCCTTGTTGTGTAAGTGTTTGGTCTGTCTGAATTGAATGTGTCATCACGTGACATGTTGCACAATTTCTGGGGTAAGAAAAAGGTGGCTTCATGGATGATTCTTTACAAATATACTTTTGAAAAACCACCAGCTTTCACCGTTTATGCTATGTTCATCAGGTGCACAAAGTCAGGAGAATTCCTAGCTCCAGGAACCTGACTTTTAAGAATTGCTGCCCTTTCTCAGTCTGGAGCGTTAGATAGAATTGGAGTCAGGTTGGTGCTGCTCCCCATGCTATACCAATGCCATCCCATGCCACCTAATGCCCTCTATGCCACCCAATGCCCCACCACCCACCTCCCATGGTCCTTCATACTTCTGATGCCAGCTTGGTGCCTACTTCCAGCCACCATCCTAACCCCATTCACTTCCCATGCCAACTCATCTTGTATCCACAAGTGCAAGGTTATATCATTGTAATCTACAATCTACTTTCATTCATAAAAAAAATCTTAACAAGTGTTGACATTTCTTGGGAAGTAGGACATTTCCAAGGGATCGATGCACCTTTAATGATTAATTTTCTCAACAGCTCACTATTACCTGCCAGCCTTCCCCAAAAAGGATGCTTCACCCTCACTCCCAGGTATCCTGGCACCGTATCCAGAGGGATACCTCAGCTCTCCACAGATGGTACCCTGACTATCCAAAAGAATGCACTGAGAATAGACCTGCTCCTGCGTCTCTAATCTCCACACTCTGGGTTCCAAACAGCAAGGACTCCGCGATTCAATTTCAGTGGAGGCAACTGATCAATTAAATGGCCAGCTGCCTCCATGAACCTTGCACTTGGAAACTATAGCCCACAATTCATGGGCAGGCCTTTGGATTTCAGGTATCTTCTGGTATTTTACTTCTGTGAAGATGGTCTCCAACATGGCAAAAATCTGGGCCTGGGTTCCAGGTAGGTCCTAGGTAATAATGTCATAACATTCCTTGATAGTGGACTCATGGTTGCATAATGTTGCAGTTCTATTATTTGATGCTAATAATTGGAATAATGCAGAGATGGCAAACCACAGTTGTTACAATAAGCTTCACTTTGCTCTCTGGGCAGTTACAGCACCAGCATCAATTCTGATGCAAGCAGGACAGCCAATAGGACATTTAACAATGAAGACTTTAAAATGGCTTAAGAAGTTTATTCAATCATTAACAAAGCCAACGAGACAAAGATAGATCCCAGGTCCAATCCCACACCTGAATTGAGCTCTCTAATTTCAGTGTCAGTAGGGTCAATGCCATTAGCCTCGGCACCCCTGTGATAATAGTGGTCTTTGGTACTTTTAGAAACCAACTTTAGCAAGAATCCAATGCCTTCAGACAGGGGCTCTCATGGTGGAGAGGTAATGTTCCTGCCTCTGGTCAAGGGGACCAAGGTTCAAGTCTGACATTCTCCAGAGCTGTGTCATAATGTCCCTGAACAGGTTGATATTTAACAAAAAAGTCTTCAAGAGGAGAGCAAATAATTGCAGAAGAAGAAGTGCTGGAGGTCTTTGAAAACATAAAGCTGGATAAATCTCCAGGACCTGATCTAGTGTATTGCAGGACATTGTGGGAAATTGGGGAGGAAATTGCAAGGCCTCTAGCAGAAATATGTGTATCATCTATAACTATGTGTGAGGTGCTGGAGGACTGGAAGGTGGTTAGTGTTGTGCCTTTATTTAAGAAAGGCTGTAAGAAGAAGCCTGGGAACTATAGACTTATGATTCTGAAATTGGTGGTGGCTAAGTTATTGGAGGTCATTCTGAAAGATAGGATTAACGTGCATTTGGGGAGGCAAAGACCGATTAGGTATAGTCATCATGGTTTGTGTGAGGGAAATCATGTCTTGTAAACTTGTTTGAGTTTTTTGAGGAAGTAACTATAAAGATTGATGATGGTAGAGAGGTAGATGTTGTTTATTTGGACTTTAGTAAAGCCTTTGATAAGGCTCTGCATGGTAGACTAATTAGGAAAGTTAGATCACATGAAACCTAGTGTGAGCTTGCCAATTGGATACAAAATTGGCCTTATGGTAGAAAACAGAAAGTGCACGTGAAGGGTTGATTTTCAGATTGGAGGCCAGTGACCAGGAGTGTTCCACAGGGATCAATACCAGATCTACTTTTGTTTGTCATTTGTATAAATGATTTGGATGAGAATATGGTTAGCAAGTTTGAGGATGACACCAAAATTCGTGGTATAGTGGAACAGTGAAAAAGGTTATCTGAGATTACAAGGGGATCTTGATGAATTAGGTCAATGGGCTGAGGAGTGGCAGATGGAGTTTAATTTGGATAAATGAGAGATATTGCATTTTGATAAAACAAATAAGGGCAGGACTTATACAATAAATGGTAGGGTCCTGGGTAGTGTTGTAAAACAGAGAGACCTAAGGATTCAGGTATGTAATTTTTAGAAATTTGTGTCACAGGTAGACAAGGTGGTTAAGAAGGTGTTTAGCGCGCTTGCCTTCATTGCTCAGACCTTTGAGTATAGGAGTTGGGACGTCATGTTGCGGTTATACAGGACATTGGTGAAGCCTCTTCTAGAGTAATGTGTGCAGTTCTGGTCACCCTGTTATAGGAAGGATATTATTAAACTGGAGAGGGTTCAGTAAAGATTTACCAGGATGTTGCCGGGAATGGAGGGTCCGAGTTATAAAAATATGCTGGATAGGCTGGGACATTTTTTGACTGGAGCATAGGAGGTTGAGTGGGGGCGGGGAGGGGGGCGCTTATAAAATCATGAGGGGTATAGATAAGGTTAATAGCAAAGGTACTTTTCCCTTGGGTGGGTGAGTTCAAAACTAGGGAGGAGAAAGATTTAAGAACGACATGAGGGGCAATGTTTTTTACACAGAGAGTGATAAGTGTGTGGAATGAGTTGCCAGAGGAAGTGGTGGATGTGAGTACAGTTACAACATTTAAAAGACACTTGGATAAGTACATGAATAGGAAAGATTTGGAGGGATAAGGGCCAAGTGGAGGCAGATGGAACCAGTTTAGTTTGGGATTATGGTTGGCATGGACTGGTTGGACCAAAGGTCTGTTTCTGTGCTGTATGGCTATGATTTGAATCTTTTGCAAGTTGGCCAATTGTGATGTTTAAAATTTGTTTCAATTTTACTGCAATTGGTGCAAACCCCAGGCAGACAAACAGGAAGCTGCAAGAACACAGCAAACCAGGCAGCATCTGGAGGAAAGGAGCAGTCAACGTTTTGGGTATTACCCTTCTTCAGGACTGGATATGGGGGTAGAAGGAGCTGCAGATAAGGAGGGGGAGAGGCAGGGTAGTGGAATGGCAGCGAAAGGCAGACACCAGGCACTTGGACTCCATTGCCTCAAGGTATTCCACAGAGCCAGCCAGAATCCTCTTACATTATTGCACAGCTTGAAGAACTGGTTTGCACTGATACATAGTGTCTTGTTTGACTGGTCTGAAACCGTGGGACAGCACTAGGTTTCAGTCATGTGACAGAGTTGTTACAGTAATCCCGATCAGAGTTCAGTGTCTGTGCCCGAAACGTCAGCCTCTCTGCTCCTCTGATGCTGCTTGGCCTGCTGTGTTCATCCAGCTCTACACCTTGTTATCTCAGAGTTCAGTGTGGTTCTGCTGAGGTTTACCTGCAAGATTTCCACAGTCAATACAGTACGCAGTCCCTACAAACAAACCACATAAATGCATGTGGTATGCACTTGCTTATTATTTACCAGGATTGGTGATTGTACCTGTGGTTTATTTGATACATTCTTGCCGGAACAAGAGAATTGCCTTTAGTCCTGTTCAAAGGTATTTGGTGATTGCAGTTGTTTGATGTGCATCATAGAACAGTTGTGGCACAGAAAGAAACTATTCACCCATCGAGCTCATGCTTGCTCTCTGAAAAGGCAACTTAATTAGTCCCACTCCCTGCCCTTTCCTCATGAAACTGCAATTTTATCCCTTCAAGTGCTTATCCAATTGTCTTTGGGAAACCACAATCGAATCTGTCTCTGTCAATTCCTCAGGCAGTACTCTTCAGATTTGAATCACCCAATGCAGGGAAAGGATTTTTCTCATGCTGCCTTTAAATCTTAGTTCAGTCATTTTTAATCGGAGTCTGTTTAGATACCTCATGAATTTGAATACCGATATCAATTAGCCTCTCAAGTTCTGAAGAAGGGTCACTGCACTTGAAACTCTGTTTTTCTCACCACAGACCTGCTTGCTGAGTTTCTCCAGCATTCCCTGCTTTTTTCTTTGTTTCAAATCTTGAGCATCGACAGTTCTTTATTTTATTTTAGCCTTTCAATGTTCTTTTCCCCACCTCTGATCTATGCATGGAATTGAAATCGTGCATTCCCATAAAACGTCTCGTAAATCTTTGTGCACCATCTTTAAAACGTCCATATCTTTGGAAGGGAAAAATAAACTCCCAAAGAAGAGAAACTGGCAAGTTAGACATAGCAATAAATAAGACCTGTTAGTGATATCATCATCCACATTCTGTCTCCTAAAAAACATTGTTTGTGTTTGATTGGGTTTGGCAGCTCCTGAGACGATGTGTTTTGTTTCAATATGTCCTCTTCCCCAAACGGTAAAGATTTTAATGGAGCATTGGATTGAATTAACTTTCTCTTTTCTTTTCTCCCTTCCATTGCTGCTGTGGATTTGAGATTCCTGTCCCAAACCCTAATGCCACACATCTTTCCCTCCCTTTGGACCAGAACGTTATCAGATCCCAGTCCTCTGACTTAAAGCCAACTTTTGAAAGATTTGTAGCAGCAATCCAAGGAAGCTTTAAATTTACTTTCCATGATTGCTCCCAGTCCTACTTTCCTGATAAATTATCCTGGGAACATTAATAGGACACATTGTTCTAAATTCTGAAGGTAGGCAAGTTGCTGCCATTTGTGCATGCATGGTACGTGTGTGTGTGTGCATGTGTGTGTGTGCGTGTGTGTTTGTATATACACGTGTGTACATGTGACACATTCAAACAGAATAAGGCAATAAATAAGAGGTTTGAGTGCAAATGGATTTAGTTTAATGAGTTTAAAGAACTGTAAGTGCTTTTAAAGTGACGTGCATACTAAGCAAAGGTGACGTGAGAGAAAACATTTTCAGACAGAGAATTGTTAAGGTCTGGAGTGTCCTGCTGAAAATGTGGTCGAGGTACATTCAACTCAGGCATTTGAGGGAGCAGTGGATAAATCTTTGGGGAGAAATGGTGTGCTGGGAGATTGGGAAAAGGCAGGAGATTGGCTTTAGGTAATAGAACCAGAGCAGTGCTGAACGGCCTCCTTCTGCACTATAACAATACTATGATTCTGTGAATTGGATTACTCAAGTCAAGGTCGATAGTTTGGAGAATCATATTCCAGGGAGTTGCACAGCCAGTTCAAAACAATTCATAGTTCCTTGAAAGTGGAATCCCAGGTAGACAGGATAGTGAAGAAGGCATTTGGTATGCTTGGGATAACAAGGTGTAGAGCTGGATGAACACAGCAGGCCAAGCAGCATCAAAGGAGCAGGAAAGCTGACGTTTCGGGTCTACACCCTTCTTCAGAAATGGGGGAGGGGAAGGGGGTTCTGAAATAAATAGGGAGAAAGGGGGAGGTGGATAGAAGATGGATAAAGGAGAAGATAGGTGGAGAGGAGACAGACAGGTCAAGGAGGCAGGGTTGGAGCCAGTAAAGATGAGTTAGGGAATAGGTTGGTCCAGGGAGGACGGATAGGTCAAGGAGGCGGGATGAGGCTAGTAGGGAGGAGATGGGGGTGGGGCTTGAGGTGGGAGGACAGGTTAGGGAGGCGGGTACGAGCTGGGCTGGTTTTGGGATGCGATCAGGAGAGGGGAGATTTTGAAGCTTGTGAAGTCCACATTGATACCATTGGGCTGCAGGGTTCCCAAGCGAAATATGAGATGCTGTTCCTGCAACCTTCGGGTGGTATCATTGTGGCACTGCAGGAGACCCAGGATGGACATGTCGTTCAAGGAGTGGGAGGTGGAGTTGAAATGGTTCGCGACTGGGAGATGCAGTTGTTTGTTGCGAACCGAGCGTAGGTGTTCCACAAAGCGGTCCCCAAGCCTCCGCTTGGTTTCCCCGATGTACAGGAGGCCACAACGGGAACAGCGGATGTAGTATACCACATTAGCAGATGTGCAGGTGAACATCTGCTTGATGTGGAAAGTCTTCTTGGGGCCTGGGATGGGGGTGAGGGAGGAGGTATGGGGGCAGGTGTAGCACTTCCTGCGGTTGCAGGGAAAAGTGCCGGGTGTGGTGGAGCTGGAGGGGAGTGTGGAGCGGACAAGGGAGTCACGGAGAGAGTGGTCCCTCCGGAAAGCAGATAAGGGTGGGGAGGGAAAAATGTCTTTGGTGGTGGGGTCAGATTGCAGATGGCGGAAGTGTCGGAGGATGATGCGTTGGATCTGGAGGTTGGTGGGGTGGTACATGAGAACGAGGGGAATTCTGTTTTGGTTGTTATTGCGGGGAGGGTGTGTGAGGGATGAGTTGCGGGAAATGGGGGAGACACAGTCGAGGGTGTTTTCGACCACTGTGGAGGGGAAGTTGCGGTCCTTGAAAAACGAGGACATCTGGGATGTCCGGGAGTGGAATGCCTCATCTCCAGAGCAGATGTGGCCGAGGCGAAGGAATTGGGAATAGGGGATGGCCTTTTTGCGGGAAGGTGGGTGAGAGGAGATGTACTCTAGGTAGCTGTGGGAGTCGGTGGGCTTGAAATGGATATTGGTTTCCAGGTGATTGCCAGAGATGGAGATAGAGAGGTCCAGGAAGGAGAGAGAGGTATCAGAGATGGTCCAGGTGAACTTAAAGTTGGGGTGGAAGGTGTTAGTGAAGTGGATGAACCGTTCGAGCTCCTCGCGGGAGCATGAGGTGGTGCCAATGCAGTCATCGATGTAACGGAGGAAGAGGTGAGGGATAGGGCCAGTGTAGCTTCGGAAGAGGGATTGTTCCACGTATCCTACAAAGAGGCAGGCATAGCTTGGGCCCATGTGGGTACCCATGGCCATCCCCTTTGTCTGTAGGAAATGGGAGGAATTGAAGGAGAAGTTGTTAAGGGTGAGGACGAGTTCAGCTAAACAGATGAGGGTGTCAGTGGAGGGGGACAGGTCAGGCCTGCGGGACAGGAAGAAGCAGAGGGCCTTTAGGCCATCTGCATGGGGAATGCAAGTGTATAGGGACTGGATGTCCATGGTAAAGATGAGGTCTTGGGGACCAGGGAATCGGAAGTTTGGGAGGAGGTGGAGGGCGTGGATGGTGTCACGGACATAGGTGGGGAGTTCCTGGACCAAGGGGGAGAAGATGGAGTCGAGATAAGTGGAGATGAGTTCGGTGGGGCAGGAGCAGGAGGAGACAATGGGTCGACCAGGGCAGTCAGGTTTGTGGATTTTGGGAAGGAGATAGAAACAGGCAGTGCGGGTTTGGGGAACGATGAGGTTGGAGGCTGTGGGTGGGAGGTCACCTGAGGTGATGAGGTTGTGGATGATTTGAGAGATGATGTTTTGGTGGTCAGGGGTGGGGTCATGATCAAGGGGGCGGTAGGAGGAGGTGTCGGAGAGTTGGCGCCTGGCCTCGGAGATATAGAGGTCAGTGCGCTACACTACAACTGCGCCTCCTTTGTCTGCGGGTTTTATGGTAAGGTTGAGATTGGAGCAGAGGGAGCGGAGGGCTGCACGTTCTGTGGGGGAGAGGTTGGAGTGGGTGAGAGCGGTGGAGAGGTTGAGGCGATTGATGTCGCGATGGCAGTTGGAGATGAAGAGGTCAAGGGAGGGGAGGAGGCCTTGGGGTGGTGTCCAAGAGGAGAGGGTGTGTTGGAGGCGGGAGAAGGGGTCAGTAGAGGGAGGGTTAGGTTCACGGTTGAAGAAGTAAGCGTGGAGGCGGAGGTGACGGAAAAACTGCTCAATGTCCAAACGTGACCGGTATTCGTTGATGTGTGGGTGGAGGGAGGACAAAGGTGAGCCCTTTACTGAGGACTGACCGTTCGTCCTCAGTAAGGGGGAGGTCTGGCGGGATGGTGAAGACTTGGCAGGGCTGAGTGTTGCTGTCTCCTCTGGAGCTGCTGGCTGTGGAGGCGGTGGGCGGAGCGATGTCGGCATCGGCAGTGGGCAGAGAGACGTTGGCGGTGGGTGGAAAGACATCAGCGGTGGGCATGCGGCGTAGGCCGGTAAATCTTGGATGTTGGTGGCGGCGGCAGCGGCGTCCTCGATGTCTGTGGTGTTGGCCTCGGAAACGGAGGCGGAGGCGGCGGCATCAGCAGCGGTGTCGATGGCTTTCGCTGTCCCGGAAGTGGCGTACTGGGTGGCGGCGGATGAGACATCAAACGTGGAATCCGTTGGTGCTCCGAAAGTGGCCACATGGCCAATGGCGGCAGGCACATTGTGGGGAAGGTCCTGGGTAGGGTTGGGGATTTGGGGGGGTGGAAGAGGCCTGTGTTGGGTGGCAGGCACCAGTAAGTTTAGTGTACTTACAGTTTTTAGTGTCCAATAAAGCCGAGTAGAATCGTGAGTTCAGGTTGTGGATCCTGTGAAGAATGAAAAATAGGAGAGGTCCTTTGCAGGTCTGGGAGAGGGAGGCTCTGAGCTGGGGTAGGCTTGATTGTAGTGCCAGGAGATGCCGGCGCATTGCTGCAAGTGTATGTTTGAGGAGTCTTAGGGAGAAACGTTTTTGTAGGATATCAATGTTATGAATGTAGCAGTTGTCGCGGTTAGGGCCAAATTGGGAAGGCCTAAATGTAGATTGTAGTCCATTGGGGATGATCCGGTTGCCTTTATTGCTCAGTGCATTGACTGTAGGAGTTGGTACGTCATGTTGCAGTTGTACAGGGCATTGGTTAGGCCCTTTTGGAATATGGCATTCAATTCTGGTCTCCCTGCTATAGGAAAGATGTTGTTAAACTTGAAAGGGTTCAGAAAAGATTTACAAGGATATTGCCAGGTTTGAGCTATAGGGAGAGGCTGAATGGACTGGGGCTATTTTCCCTGGAGCATCGGAGACCGAGCAGTGACCTTATTGAAGTTTATAAAATCATGAGGGGCATAAATTGGGTGAACAACCAAGGGCTTTTTCCTAGGGTAGGAGATTTCAAAACTAGAGGGAATACTTTAAGGTGAGAGGGAAAAGATTTAAAAGGGAATTGAGGTGCAACTTTTTCATGCAGAGGCTGGTGCGTGTATGGAACGAGCTGCCACAGGAGGTAGTGGAGGTTGGTGCGATAACAACATTTAAAAGGCATCTGGAGGAACACACGAATAGTAAGGGTTTAGAGGGATACGGGACAAATGCTGGGAAATGTGACTAGATTAATTTAGGATATCTGGTCAGAATGGACAAGTTAGAACGAAGGGTCTGTTTCCACGCTGTACAGCTCTATGACTCTAATTATACAGACACAATGTAAAAGGTCCAAAATCTGAATCTTATGTCATTTTAACTCATAACACTGGCATGAATGGTACCCGCAGGGCATACAGACCAGCAGTCTGATCAGACATGTGACCTCACTAAGTGACATTTACATTGGCCTAATAAAGTGTTAGCCATAGTACTACTTGTGTCACAATTATAATGGTACAGATTCAGAGATTTGACTCTGCTTTGATTCCCAGACCCACCCTGCACTTATTTAAAATAATTTGTATGTTTAAACTACAGGCTAAAGAAACATAATATTTAAAACAAATCTCTGCAGTAATACACTTTCAGGTTAGGTTTTAAAAAAAAAGGACAGCCTACTGCTAAAAAAGATTGCAATGAGTTCTATTCCAAAAATACTTGCTGTTTTCATATGGTTAAGGGAGGGAGATGTGTAAAACAAGCTGCAAAGTTGAAGTATCATTAGATGGAGATTTAGGAGACTCTGAATGTATCTTAATGGACTGGTAGAGTTTATATGGACTGTGTCCACAGGACGGAGATTTCAGTTTCTGCATTGCTGGAAAATTAAATATAGGTAGAATGTCTAAAATCCTTGGGATGTACATCTGACCAGAGTTTGGATTAGCCACTATTAAAGTAATCTCTTGTGGTGCAGTGGTGAAGTCCCTACCACTGAACCAGGAGGCCCAGGTTCAAGTCCAACCTACTCCAAAGATGTGTAAGAATATCTCTGAACAGGTTGCTGAGGAAATATCTATTGCTGATGATTCAAACAGGCATTTTATATCTAGTGAGGAAGAGCTGGATTTGAGAGCACTGTAGTGGACGCAGCTCCTGTAAGTCAATGACTTTGGTTAAGTCTGAGAATTAATTCTTCATTCTCCCATTTGCCCTGTTCCCGGATCTATCCAGTAGAGGGAAAAAGATGCTGGATTTTGGACTTGGACCTAGCATTTAGAAAGCACTGACTTGTTGAGAATATAAACCAGGGCTAGCTCAAACTGGCGGGGGCTCTGATTCCAGATTTAGACACCACAACCTCCAGAATATTCTGCAAAACTTGTTCTCAGAAACAACAGTGCAACAGCAAAGCCAAATACTCAACTGGATGAATCAAGAAATGTTCGGTATTATGTGAGTCAAATACAAATCCGCTAAATCTTTCACCCTAGTGGCATTATCATTGCCCTGTTAATGTACAGGTCCCTAAATGCTCTGGGGTCCTGGGTTCAAATCCTGTCATAGCAGATGGTGGAATTTGAATTCAATAATAATCTGGAATTAAGAGTTTGAAGATGACCATGAATCCATTGTTGATTGTCAGGCAAACCCATCTGGTTCACTAATGTCCTTTAGGGAAGGAAACTGCATCCTTACCCAGTCTGGCCTACAGATGACTCCAGACCCCACAGCAATGTGGTTAACTCTTAATTGCCCTCTAGGCAATTGGAAATGGGTAATAAATGCTGGTCCAGCCAGAGATGCCCACATCCTGTGAATGAATTTTTAAAAAACATCTTTGCCCCTTAACTCCCAACAATAGCACAGCTGCCAATGTAGTAATACCATTGTGTTAATTACCTTGGAATTGTATCCTGTTTTTCAGGAGCAGTAGGAAACTATAATTTTTCATTTTTAAAAAAAAATCATTTAGAGCTGAATTACATTTTCTGTTCCTTTAAATGCATTTTTATTTCATCTAAACTTGTCACAATGTACTCTTAAACAAAATCTTCCAATGTTGTAGGTTCTTAAGCATCTTAAAACATTCTATGAGGTAAGAAATGGCCATGTCGAAATGTAGGTTTTTATACTTAGAAGAGGAAAGTATGTGTAGATTCACCACTCTCCCTGGGCTTGATCATTTACTCTGATGTATACCTGCTTTTAGCATTCAGACCTAGACTCGGATTTGCACGGAATTTGAGCCTAATTTTACATTGGCAGAATGGGCACGGGAATGACTAATTTCAGCAGCAATTTCCGATTTACGCCTCAGCAGGAAATTCCAGATGCAATGGCAGCATCAGTGCAACACAAAACCACAGGGGGTAAATGCAGGCTGTGGTGAAGGCACCAGCTCTAAGCAGGGCTGTTAGTGATCTAAACACCGGTGTGATTGGGCTGCATTGGGAGTCTGACCCATCACTGATTGCAAAGTGAAATAAATGTTTCACTGCTCACACTGCTCTCTGTCACCTTGTTTGCATGCACACACACACAAACACACACACACAGATATATTTATAAAAAAAAGTTGTTTAGACAATGGCAGGAATGAGTACACTTTCTGGAATGTGTCTGCAACATGCTCCAGACATCGCCATGGCAACTGGCTGCCCAGACTGGTTGCAAACTTGCGACCCATTTATGTTAGAATTATATTTCTGACCTACAAGCACTTACAATTCGTGTGGCGCCGTGGCATTCATACATTCAAGGCGTGGGCCATCATTGACTGAAGGTATGTCTCATTGATCCAGGGAGAGACAAGTTTTTGCCTTAGAGACAGAATCAGGGCAAGATGCCTTGTCACAGTGTTCCAGAGACAGCAAGTCGGTACCTATGTTAAAACTCTACAATTAAGGGTCTCATTTCTACACTCACAAACAAATAATTTGGGCGAGCTGTTTGAATCATTTACCTTTTCTTTTGCGCAGACCAGGCCCTTTGTTTTGAATCAGACCTTTGTTGGAAATGTGAGAGTGACTGGCAAGCCCAGCATTTATTACCCACGTTCAGCATGTATTGCTCTGTCATTTCAGAGCACCATCACTCACATTACTGTGCATTTGGAATTTCACATTCCCACCAACTTAGATAAGGATGGCAGATTCCATTCCCTAAAAGACATTACTGAGTCAGATAGTTTTTTTTAAACCACCATCCAATAGTTTCATGATTGATGCTAATGAGACTTGTATTTTATTCCAAATGTATTAATTAAATCTAGATTCCTTCAGCTGGCTTGGTGGGATTTGAACTCATGTCTCTGGAGCATTATTCCAGGCGCCTCGTTTACTAGTCTGGTAACATTACCGCTCTGTTACAATCCCTCGATTATATAAATCAATATTCCCTTTTATCAATATTTCTTCTCTTAGTGCTGATACTTCCCCAGGCCTATTAAAGTTGGAACTTATATTTATCTAGCACCCTTTCAAAACCCTTAGGATGTTACAAAGTGTTTTGCAATCAATGATGTATTGTTGAATTGTAGTCACTGGTATAATGTCAGAAATGCATCATCCAAGTTTTGTACAGTGAGTTCCTATGCACAGTATTCCTGCTCTATTTAAGAGAGGGTAACAGAAACTATAGGCCAGTCATCTTGATGTCAATCAAGAGCAAAGCTAGCTAATCTTTTCTAGTGAAGTTCATTGTGGATTAAATACAGTATTGGCTAGGGCAGTATTAAAAACTGCTCAGCTCTCCTTTGAAACAGCTTAAGACATGGGTTCAATTGCTTCCCATTGCAGACCCAACCCAATTTGCAGAACAACTTTAAGTGTGAAATCAGGTCTGCCCTTTGCTGACAGATCGCAAATCAACGGACGTTGTAAACATCTGCTAAGACTTGCAGACCAGTCAAGATGTGACATATGAGCATACAAACTGGGAGCAGAAGAAGGCCATTCAGCCCCTCAAGCCTGTTCTGCTACTCCATAAGATCTCAGCTGATCTCTCTGTGTTCTGAATTCCACTCTCCCATTTTACCTCTGATAACTTTTGGCTCCCCTGCCTAACAAGAATCTTTCTACTTCCGTCTTAAAAGTATTCAGTGACCCTGTCTCACTGCCTTCTGAGGCAGTGAGTTCCAAAGTTGCACCAGCCTCTGAGATGGAACATTTCTTCTCATTTCTGTCCCAGAAGGGTGAGGCCTAATTTTAACACAGTGCATCTAGTTTAGGACTGGCCTTTAAGAGGAAACATCTTTTCCATGTCTACCTTGTCAAAACTCGTGTGGATGTTCAATAAATTCACCCCTCACACTTCTAAATTCCAGTGGCAACCAGCCCAGTCTGTCCAACCTACCCTCATTAAACAAAGCACTCACTCCAGTATCAAGCTCATATGTTTCCTCTGAACAACCTCAAGTGCATATACATCCTTCCTTAAATAAGGAGATCAAAACTGCTCACAATATTCGAAATGTGGTCCCATCAATGTGCTGTGTAAAAGAAGTATGAGAATCTGTACTTCTTTGTTCAATTCCTTTCAAAATAAAAGATAGTATCCCACTAACCTTCCTGATTGTGTGCCTGCAGTCTAATATTTTGCGATTCACGGACTATAACAGCTAAATCCTTCTGCACCACAGAATTCTGTAGTCGTCACTTAAGTAATATGCTGCCTTCTTATTCTTCCTGCCAATGTGAACAACTTCACAATTTTCCCACATTATACTCTATCTGCCAGATTTTTGCCCATTTACACAACCTATCCATATCTGTCTGCAAACTCCTTATGTTTTCTTCACAGCATACCTACTTCCGATCTTTTTGTCATCGACAAACTTGACTACCATGCCTTCATTCTCCTTGTCCAAGTCGTTGTAAAATTTACGGCCACTATACAGGCTCCTGCAGGACTCTACTCATCATTCCTGTCTATCAGACGTGGCCAATGTAGTTGTGGCTGAGTGGTTAAGGTGATGGATTAGAAATCTATTGGGGTTTCCCTGCACAGGTTCAAATCCTGCAGACCATGTTCCCTCAACATGCAGATGAGTTATTGCTCAAACTTGAGGAAAATCTGTCTCACAAGTCTCTGGTCACTTTAGTGGGCAGCACGGTGGCTCAGTGATTATTACTTGCTGCCTCACAGTGCCAGGGACCTGGGTTCAATTCCACCCTCAGGCAACTGTCTGTGTGGAGTTTGCACATTCTCCCTGTGCCTGCATGGGTTTCCTCCCAAAAACCAAAGATGTGCAAGCTAGGTGGCCATACTGAATTGTCTGTAGTGTTCAGGGATGTGTAGATTAGGGGGATGGGGATGGGGATGGGGATGGGTCTGGGTGGGATGCTCTGAGGGTTGGTGTGGACTTGTTGGGCCAAAGGGCCTGTTTCCACACTGTAGGAATTTGATGATGATGAAAGACCATTTATACATAATCTCTGTTTTCTACCAGCCAGCCAAGCTTCTATCCTGATTGATGCATTAACCCTTACACATTAAGCTCTTATTTTCTGTAATAATCTTTGATGTCGCACCTTATCAAGTGACTTCTGGATACCCTATTACAGAATGTTTATAGGCTCTCCTTTATCCACAGCTCATTTGAAGAACTCCAATAAATTGCTTAAATGATGATTTCTTTAAAAAAAGCTATGCTGACTCTTCTAATTACCTTGAGTTTATCCAAATGCCCACTATAAGTTCTGTAATGATTGATTCCAAAACTTTACTCTTGATTGACATCAAGATGACTGGCCTATAGTTTCTGTTCCCCTCTCTTAAATAGAGCAGGTTGTATTTGCTACTTTCTAGTCTGATGCAACCTTTTGAGAAACTAGGGAATTTTGGAAAATTAAGATCAATTACTACCTCATAAGCCCTTCTTTTAACACCCTAAAATATTTTTAATTTGTAATCAATAAGAGAAGTACATTGCAAACCTGTTTAAGAAGAAGAATGCTCTTCGTTTTAATGAATATCATTGACTCAAAGAAACATGAATTTTAAGGAGGTCTCACTTGCTGAGTCTGGGCTCGCTGTCCTGACTTTCCCTTTATGTGCTTGAATTTTCAACTCAACCCATCAGCACCAACCCATATTCCCATCACACCATAGCCCCCAGCCCATTATATATCCTATCCATTTCATTTGTTGATGGACTGCAAAACATGCCAATCCCATTAGAAGCAATTGCACAGCCTATAACTGGGTGAGCAACTCCAAGCCAGAAAGATAGGGATGCTTTGCTGTGGGGTGTCCTGGTGAAGCCTTGAATCTTGGTGGAGAGGGGGCAGGTGGATTGTGAAGGCTGTGAGACCTGGGGAGAGACAGATTCTGGTGTAATCCTGAGAGAGGAGTGATATGAGGGGGCTGGGTTACTGCTGCCAGACCCGCTGAGCTTTTCCAGCAATTTCTGTTTTTGTTTCTGATTTACAGCACCCATAGTTTTTGTTGATCCAGAGACCCAGGAAATATTCTGGGAACCCGAGTTTGAATCCCACCACGGCAGATGGTGGGATTTGAATTCAATAAAAATGTGGTGACTATGAATCCATTGTCAATCACTGGAAAACCCCATCTGGTTCACTAATACTCTTTAGGGAAGGAAACTACCATCCTTACCTGGTCTGACCAATATGTGACTCCAGACCCAAAGCAAGGTGTTTGACTCTTAACTGCCCAGGGGAAAAGAAATGCTGACCTAGCCAGCTGACCTTATCCTGAGAATGAATAAAAGAGCCATTGTTTTTATATTGGTCCTCAGGATATGAGCAATGCTGTAATCATTCTCCAACCCTAATTCCCTGAGGAGCTGGTGATGGGCTTTCTGCATGCACAGCTGCTGCTGGTGTGGTATGGTGTTCCCATATGAAGTGGGGGATTGCAGGATGGTGACAATGATGGAACAGTAGTCTGTAGCCTAATCAGAAAGGTACGTGGTTTGGAGGTGGTGGTGTTCCCACATATTGCTATGTTAAAACTACTACATCTTTGAATATAATTAATTACAAACTGCTAGACTTGCTCATAATTAACGCTAATTGTTCACTCCAAGACAATGGAAGGAAGATTGACACAAGGAATGGAGGCATCATTTTGGGGAAGCTAGTGTTTTTTGCCAGCCGTGGGTCAAGTTATGTAGCATTACAAGGTAGCATTTTCTTGTATATAACTCAATCTCAGAACTGGCAGGGGTTGGAATTACACTCCTATAACCCAGACCCCTCATATCACTCCTCTCTCAGGATTACACCAGAATCTGTCTCTCCCCAGGTCTCACAGCCTTCACAGTACACCTGCCCCCTCTCCACCAAGTTTCAAGGCTTCACCAGGACACCCCTCAGCAAAGCATCCCTATCTTTCTGGCTTGGAGTTGCTCACCCAGTTACAGGCTGTGTAATTGCTTCTAATGGGATTGGCATGTTTTGCATTCCCTCAACAAATGAAATGGATAGGACATAAAACGGGCTGGGGGCTATGGTATGATGAGAATATGGGTTGGTGCTGATGGGTTGGGTTAAAAGAGAAATCAGAGTTAACAATTTGGGTCGAATGACCCTTCCTCAGAACTGGGGAACTCTGATGCTGCCAGACCTGCTGAGCTTTTCCAGCAATCTTTTGTCTCTGGATTAACAGTCCAACCATATTATCACTACGCCACCACCTCCCCATGGGTGGCGAAACATATTTGGTTATTAAGACTGCAGAATTCTGCTTCCTTACATTGTTGGGCGTAGTTCAGAACATAGTTATAAAGAGAAGTAATTCGACAAGTGTGATTGTTTAAAGTTCAGACTTTGCACCTTGCCTCATTGGCACAGAAAGGTTTCAGAATTCAGTGTTACATATCTATATTGTTAGCTTCTCTGGGCAGTCATTTCAAATAAAGGGTAAGACTTTGTTTTGAGGTAGAATTCCTTTCTCTGGTCAGAAAGTACACAGTTTGAATCCATCTCCTAACAGAATAGGCAACTGGAGGCAAGAGACTTGGCTTGGAATTCTCTTTCAATGTATATCCCTAGATGGGCATGGGCGGTGTACCCTCAATGAAAGCATCAAGATATGAACACAACAAACTTCAACTAAACTGTGCGTTACTGCTCCAAAAATTGTCTCTGGAGACGCTAAGGAACACTATTTATTTTGTGGGATTCCCACTTAACAACTTCAAACCTTTGTTTATTTAGACAAACATTCCAAGACACTTCACAGGAACATGAATGGATTAAGATTGATAATGTGCCAAGATTTAGAACTAATGACTAAAACTGGGTCAAATAGGGAGGTTTTAAGCAAGGCCGAAAGAACTGCAGATGCTGTATGTCAGAAACAAAAACAGAAGTTGCTGGAAAAGCTCAGCAGGTCTGGCAGCATCTGGGAGAGAAATCAGAGTTATCGGTTCGGGTCAAGTGACCCTTCCTCTGAACTGTTCTGAAGAAGGGTCACCAGACCTGAAATGTTAACTCTGATTTCTCGCCACAGATGTTGCCAGACCTGCTGAGCTTTTCCAGCAATTTCTGTTTTGGTTTAGGTTTTAACATAGATCTGAAAGGAGGAGAGCGAGAGAAATAGGGGGAGCATACCAGAACTTAGAGCCAAGATGGCTGAAGGCATTGCTGCCGATGTCTGGGCAAAAAAGAGAGGCATTAATTTGGAAACAGCTATGCTGTCTCATTTACATTTAACAAAGCTGGTGAAATCAAGGCTACTAATAGCCATCGAATGACAAGTGAAGCAGGAGCTAAAATTGGCAGGCCTCATTTCACTGAGGATCATAGCAGTTGTTGGAAACAACATACCATCAGCCCATCTGTTTGGATCCAAACTTAAATACTAGAGATGAAAGGGCCTTGTTCCAGCCCTCTGGGGCACCCAGTTCTGTATCTCAGGGCTTACTATTGGAGATGTGACATAGCCTCTGCATTTCTCTCCAACAATTCAGCGGAGATGGTTCATTTAAGGGAATTACAAATTTGATGCAAAATGTTTCTTAGCAGAAACTAGAAAACCTTGCAAAGATCTCTTTGCACAATTTAGTCAAACACAGTGTATTAATATTAAACAGTTAAATTAACTAGGAGTAATTTTCTGAGCTTGTCTATCAAGCTTTACTTCTCTGCTTATAATTGCACAGTCTAGATATAGCATTTTGGTGAATATGAATTAAACCATATTTACTTTACTTGATTAAGCCTATTGTCTTATTCAGCTGAAAACCCTTACCTTGATACTTCAGTTACAGCCTGCAGTCATTAAACATCTGACAGCTTCTTCACAGCAAAGCTAATTAAATAAATTAGATCCAATCAACCACAAATATAAACTCTAATAAGCTTTTCACTATAAAGCATGGGGGAAGGGGAGATTTTGACTTTGATGCATGAAGTCAAATGTTGCTGCACCAGCCAGCACATATGTGGAAGACAAGGTAGAGCCTGCATCTAGTTGAATTCTCCATATGGTGTGACTTACGGAAAGTACATATCTTTATATAATTCTCTCAGATCTGTCAAACCCCTCAAAGGTACTTCACATGATTACTTTTTGGAGTGCAGCAACTCTTAAATAAGCAAATTTGACAACCAATCTGCCCCAGCAAAGATCCACGAACCATGAAGCAAATAACTAGCTAATCCATGGATTTTTTTTACACCGGCTGAGGAATTTTGGCCGTTCCACTGGAAAGTTTCCCTGTTCTTCTTCAAATAAATATATGACACTCTTAAAGTGAATTTGAAGGAGACAAAGCAACCTCCTTTAGTATTCCAAAAGCCAACGCCTCCGACAATGCAGGATTGCCTGGAGGCTTAGACTGGAACATTAGCCAATTTATTACAGAGTGCCACAATCGGCTCATCTTCAGTCATAGTGAATATGCACAAGAATATGGGCTGATAAGTTTTCAAAATATGGGTCTCCACCCTTAAGTCTATCTGTATTTTTCTGCCCTTAGAATCATACAGCACGGAAACAGTCTCTTTGGTCCAAGCAGTCCAGGCCAACCATAATCCTGAACCAAACTAACCCCATCTGCCTGTGCTTGGCTCATATCCCCACAAACATTTCTTATTCATGTATTTATCCAAATGTTTTTTAAACAATGTAACTGTACCCACATCCACTACTTCCTCTGGAAGTTCATTCCACACAAACCATTTACATGTAAAAAAACTTGCCCCTCAAGTCTTCTTTTAAAATCTTTCTCCTCTCACCTTAAAAATATGACCCCTAGTCTTGAAACCCCCCACACTAGAGAAAAGACACCTGTCATTCACTTTATCTATGCCCTTCATGATTTTATAAACCTCTATAAGGACACCCCTCAACTTGCTATGCTCCAGTGAAAGACGTCCTAGCCTCTCCATTGATGGACTGCACTGTGTAGCCTTTATACTATTCTTCACTTTCTGGTAGCATAACACCTGAATCTATGCCAAGAAAGATCATTTCAGCAATGTAGATCTCCAAGGAACAAGGGTTCCCTTAAGAAAAAAAAACATTTTAATGTGAAAATGGACCCTTTACTCAGATTTCCAGCATCCATGGTATTCAGCTTTTGACATAGCCTGGTGCATGGAAATAGAGGTGCACAGTGGGTGTAGACTTTGTGACACTGGTTTATCACTTCATTCTAACCTAAAGCTAGTATAGTAAAAAATTATAACTTGGCTGCAAGGCTCGTGCTGCCCTGTTACTGCTTTGTGGCAAAGGGAGACCCGGTGTTGGTTAATGTGATGGTTCCAAACAGAAACCACATAAAAGGACTCCACTTGAAGCAGAAACAATTATATGTTGCATAGCATGAAGCTGTAATATCCATGATGCTGCTTTCCTTTCTAGAGGTAATATTAACAATTCGATTTATTAAGAATTACAAATAACTTACAGCACAGAGACTAGCCCAACTAATCTATGCTGATGTTTATGCTCTATAAGAGCATCCTCTTTTCAATCTAATCCTATCACTCTATTCTATTCACCCTCATGTGCTTATCTAGATTTAAATGCACCCATGCCATCTCCTTTAACCACTTGTGGTGGTGAGTTTCCCATTCTCTGGAATTCTCCATTGGATTTATTTGTGGCTATTTGATATTCACATGTTTTGTATTCTTCCACAAGTGGAAGCACACTCTACATCTAGCTGGTCAAATCCACTCCCAGTTCTAATGGCATCCATCAAGCCTTCTCCTTTCTCGAGAGAAGACTCATACCTTTCCTGATAGTTATAACCTTTCAGTTCTGTATCATCAACACATTCTCTGGTCTCTCTCTATCCTGTTTGTAAATGTAGACTAGAACTGTGTTTCCAATTGGTCACCATGTCTCCTCAAATAGTGTTTGATAAGGTAACTTTGTTGGCAAAGTTTATTCCATGGTCTTCAAGGGGAGGAGATAGCCTAGTGGTATTATCGTTGGACTGTTAATCCAGAAACCCAGATAATAATCTGAGGAACCAAGTTCGAATCCCACCATGGCAGGTGGTGGAACTTGAATTCAATAAATATCTGGAATTAAGAATCTAATGATGACCATGAATCCACTGTCGATTGTTGGGAAAACCCATCTGCTTCACTAATGCCCTTTAGGGAAGGAAACTGCCATCCTTACCTAGTCTGGCCTATGTGTGACTCCAGACCCACAGCAACGTGGTTGACTCCTCACTACCCTCTGGGCAATTAGGGACAGGCCATAAATGCTGTCTAGCCAGCGACACCCTCATTCCGTGAATGAATAAAGGAAACAAAAACAGCACAGACATAAGTGTGGCAAAGGGCTAGAAATTGGAGAGATGTGGTGAATGATGTTTCTCAGACTGGAGAACAAGTATGCAGTGCTTCTCCCTAGGATTCAGTGGGAAGATCTCTGCTATTTTCAGTGTACATTAATGACTTAAACTTGGGAAATCAGGGCCCTATTTAAATACTTTTATTTTTATACTTTTATTTATTCTATTTACTATTTTAATGAGACTAAATTTGGAAGTGCAGTAAACAGTGAGAAGATTTCAGTAGATCTCAAGAGGAGATATACAGGCTGGTATGATAGGCAGACGCATGTCAGGTGACATTGAACACAGTAAGAAACATAGATAATGGGAACAGGAGTAGGCCATTCGACCCTACAAATCTTCAAATTCAATATAGTCAAGTCTGATCATCCTACTTTGTACCCTGCTCCTGTTTTCCTTTTAGCCCTAAGAACTGTATCTAACTCCTTCTTGAAAACAATCAATGTTTTGGCCTCAACTACTTTCTGTGGCAGAGAATTCCATAGGCTCTCAACTCTCTTAAGAAATTTCTCCTCATCTCAGTCCTACGTGGCCTTCCCCATATCCTTGAAATGTGAGCCTATGTTCGGAACTCGCTCACCATCGGGAACATTCTTCCTGCGTTTACCCTGTCTAGTCATGTTCGAATTTTATAGGTTTCTTTGAGATTACTCCTCATTTTCTAAACTCTAGTGAGTATAGTCCTAATCAAACCAGTCTCTCTTCATACGCCAGTGCTGCCATCCAGGTATCAGTCTGGTAAACCTTTGATGCAGTGCTTCCATTGCCAGGACATTCTCTGTCAGATAAGGAGAGAAAAATGTGTACGTTACTCCAGGTGAGGTCTCATTAAGGCCATGAACAATTGCAGTAAGATATCCCTGCTCCTGTATTTGAATCCTCACATTATGAAGCCAAAGTACCATTTGCCTCTTTCCCTGCCTGCTACACCTGCATGCTTACTTTCAGGGACTAGTGTACAAGAGCACTCAGGTCCCATTGCATCTCGCTTTTTTCCAATCTGTCACCATTCAGGTAACAATCTGCTTTCCTCTTTTTACTACCAAAGTGGATAATCTCACATTTACTTCCACGTCGTATTTCATCTGCCTTGCATTTGCCTATTCACTCAACTTGTCCAAATTATATTGAAGCATACCTACATCCTCCTCACAGCTCACCCTCTCACCAAACTTTGTGTCATCTGCAAATTTGGAGATGTTGCATTTAGTTCCCCCATCTGAATCATTAATATATATTGTGAATAGCTGGGATCCAAGCACTGATCCCTGTGGTACCCCACTGGTACTCAGCCCACTGGCTGCAACACAGAAAAAGACCTGCTTTTTCCTACTTTAAGTTTCTTATCTGTAAGACAGTTGTCTATCCATATCAGTACATTAATCTCAATCCCGTAATATATTTACGTGTTAATCTCTTATGTGGGACCTTATCCAGGACCTTCTGAAAGTCCAAGCAAACCACACCTTCCAGTTCCCACTTGTCAATTAAGCAAAGGAGAGACAGTACAAACCAAATATTACAATTTGAAAGATGTGCTAGAAAATAAACATGTGGGTGTATTTGATGAATATATTTGTGAAGATGGCAGGATAGGTTAACAAAGCAGTTAATAAAGCATGCAGATTCATGGGCTAGATGCAGACAGCACAAAAGCAAAGATGCTCTGCAAAACCTTTAAGAAACATCAGTTTAGCCTTAGCTGAGATACAGCAGAGCAGAAGCATGAATATTTCATTTCTGAATCAAATCAAAATGATTGAAGAAAATCACTCACAAAATATTGGGCTGAGAACGCCCATCAAATTTCAATTTACTGGGGCTTATTACAAACATGTCTCACATGCAGGACTATCCTGGTGGACTTACCGAAATAGTGAGGGGACTTGAGTGGACACAGGGAAGAAGGTTTTGGAACTAGGCGACACTTTTGAAAATAACAGGTCTCTCTTTTAATATGGCGATGGTGAGGATATTCTATCACAGAGGATTGTTTGTCTATGGATCTCTGCTCCTTAGAAAAGAGTGGAGACTCAGTCATTGAACTTATTGAAGGCTCAATTAGATTTTTGATACACTAGGGAGTCAAGGGTTGTGGAGGGGTGGAGGGGAAAGACAAGAAAGTGGAGTTGAAGCCACAGAAAGCTCAGCTACAATCTTATTGACTGGCGGAGAAAGCTCAAAGGACTGAACAGCCTAGTTCTTCTCCTACGTTTTATGTTAATGTGCTGCATGTTCCTTAAAAGAAGTTTTAGGCACAAAGGGACAGGGAGTTTTATTAAATGTCATGGGTGAATCACCTCAAGCAAAACATGTAGGAAGCAAATATTGATTGCAGTTGAGGAATAGAATGGCAAACTATTGATCAATGGTTTACAAAAGTAAGTGTGCTGTGATTAAGATTATCCACAATTCCCCAGAGCAAGATCTCAATCTTGGTCAGGCCATTAAAGGAGACATCAAGCAGAGAAAGAAAAGCAGGCTAAGAGCAGATCTCAGAAGCTTTCAAAATCAGGAGGGGTCTGGACTGTGCATATAGGGAGAAATTGTTCTCATTTGTAAAAGGATTGAAAATGACAGGGCACAGATTTAAAATGTGCAAAAGAAGCGAAAGTGAGATGTGAAAAAGCTGTCTCACTTAACATTTGTTTCAGAGATAGCAGGAACTGCAGATGCTGGAGAATCTGAGATAACAAGGTGTAGAGCTGGATGAACACAGCAGGCCAAGCAGCATCAGAGGAGCAGGAAGGCTGACGTTTCGGGCCTAGACCCTTCTTCAGAAATGTTTTTCTGGAGGGAGGAGGGTAACTTCTTCAGGGTAGGCATCCTTAGAAGAGGCTTTGCAGTGGGGTTAAAATTGTTTCACAGATAGTAGGAACTGCAGATGCTGGAGAATCTGAAGAAGGGTCTAGGCCCGAAACATCAGCCTTCCTGCTCCTCTGATGCTGCTTGGCCTGCTGTGTTCATCCAGCTCTACACCTTGTTATCTCACTCAACATTTGTCTCTTTTGCACATTTTAAATCTGTGCCCTCTTATCCTGTTCCTTTGATGAAGGGGACCAGGAGCTAGGGAGTGGAATGCATTGCCTGGGAGTGTTATCGAGGTAGATTCAATGGGGCATTTCAGTAGAACTGATGTGCAAGAGTTTGGGGCAAAGGTAGAAGAATGGCACTAAATCACAATCTTCATTTGGACGTCCACCTTCTGCACCGTAACAATTCTCCGGTTCAGTGACAGGAGAAAAACCCAAGGAGTGGCTTACCACAGGGAACCTTTCTTCAACCAGATGTGTTGGTTAAGGGCAGGAAGAAGACATCTGCTGGAGGTTAACTGGGAAACAATGTATGACAGGAGGCGTTCAAGGATGAAAAAAACGAAAAGCATGGAATCATACTACAAGCACCAGGTAGTACAATACTGAATCCTGTATCCCCTGCATGTTCCTTACTCCATTCAGCTACATATCCAGTTTGTAAAGTACCCCAAGGTTCTGGCACCTTCAATAATTCCAGAATTAAGATGATCATCAGAGATAGTTTTTTAACTCCTGTGTCACCTAACTGCCCAAATGCCCATTATTTCTGCCTGAGTGTCCAATAGATCCAATATTAGTTCAAACAATACAACTGCAGTGAATATTGTCAGAATAGAGCTTACATCTGTAGAATGCAATAAATATTAACATAGGTGGAAGTTAGGTCGTCCATTAAGTCTGTGCTACTCTTTCGAACAAAGAACACAAGAAATAGGAGTGAGGTAGGCCATTCAGCCCCATCAAGCCTGACTTGCTATTCATTATAATAGCTGATCTGATTGTCAATTTAACTCCACATTCCAGTCCGCATGCCCCTCCCCAAACCTTGACTCTCCCTTATAGGTGAAAAATTTGTCTAACTCAGCCTTCCCCAATTCTTCCAGGCCAAATTTTCATTTCTTCCACTTTAAAACTGTTCCAAAACTGTGCAAGTTTCTCCTTTTCTAATATATACCCAAACCTGCTCCCACTTACCTTTTCAGACAGTGCCTACCAGTCTCCCATCAAATTACTCAAAACATCAGTGTTTGAATTTTCAATGTTACCTATTGCCAAGTAATTCTGGCATTCTAATTTGAGCATGCAAAAAAGTTATTATTGGGTAACCCACTGAAGTGTTGGGGGCAGGAGAGATCTCATAGAAACAGAGAAAATAGGAGCAGGAGTAGGCCAATGGCCCTTTGAGTCTGCTTTGCCATTCAGTATAATCATGGCTAGGAGCTCTTGTGGCACAGTGGTAGTGCCCTTACTTCTAGGACAGATAGCTTGGCTTTTGTCCCACCTTCCCTGGAAATGTGGTACAACATGACAGAGTGGGTTGATTAAAACTGTCTACAATCACAGCAATCATCCAACTCAGTCTCCTGTTGCTGCTTTCTCCCCATACTCCTTAATTCAAAGAAATATATTAAATTCCTTCTTGAAAACATTCAATGTTTCGGCCACAACCACTTTCTGTGGTAGAGAATCCCACAGGCTCACCACTCTCTGAGTGAAGACATTTCTCCTCATCTCAGTTCAAAATGACCTTCTCCTTATCATAGAGTCACACAGCATGGAAACAGACTCTTCGGTCCATCCAGACCATGCTGAACATAATCCCAAACTAAACTAGTCCCACCTGCCTGCTCCTGGCCCATAACCCTTCAATTCTTTCTTATTCATGTAGAACTGGCTCGAAGGTAGAAGAGAGGGGGAGTTGGTGGTGGAGGGTTGTTTTTCAGACTGGAGGCCTGTGGCCAGCAGTGTGCCACAAGGATCAGTGCTGGGTCCACTGCTTTTTGTCATTTATGTAAATGATTTGGATGTGAACATAGGAGATATGGTTAGTAAGTTTGTAGATGACACCAAAATTGGAGGTGTACTGGACAGCAAAGAAGAGTGCCAGAGAACCTTGATCAGATGGGCCAATGGGCTGAGGAGTGGCAGATACAGTTTAATTTAGATAAATGTGAGGTGCTGCATTTTGGAAAGGCAAATCAGGGCAGGACTTATATACTTAATGGTAAGGTCCTGGGGAGTGTTGCTGAACAAAGAGACCTTGGAGTGCAGGTTCGTAGTTCCTTGAAAGTGGGGTCCCAGGCAGATGGGATAGTGAAGAAGACATTTGGTATGCCTGCCTTTATTGGTCAATGCATTGAATACAGGAGTTGGGAGGTTATGTTGCAACTGTACAGGACATTGGTTCGGCCACTGTTGGAATACTGTGGGTAATTCTGGTCTCTCTGCCATAGGAAGGATGTGAAACTAGAAAGGGTTCAGAAAAGTTTTATAAGGTTGTTGCTAGGGCTGGAAGGTTTGAGCTATCAGGAAAGGCTGAATAGGCTGGGGCTATTTTTCGTCGAGCGTTGGAGGCTGAGGGATGACCTTGTAGAAGTTTATAAAATCATGAGGGGCATGGATAGCGTGAATAGCCAAAATCTTTTCCCCAGGGTGGGGCAGTCCAAAACTAGAGGGCATAGGTTTAAGGTGAGAGGGGAAAGATTTAAAAAAGACATAAGGGGCAACGTTTTCACACAGCGGGTTGTGCATATATGGAATGAGCTGCCAGAGGAAGTGGTAGAGGCTGGTACAATTACAACATTTAAAAGACATCTGGATGCTTATATGAATAGGAAGGGTTTAGACGGATATGGGCCAAATGCTGGCAAATGGGACTAGATTAATTTAGGATATCTGGTTAGCATGGACAGGTTGTACAGCTCTATGACAATCTGTGCTTATCTAAGCGTCTTTTAAACATTGTAACTATGCCCACATCCACCAAGTTGATTCCACATGCGAACCATGTCTTTTTTAAATTTGTCCTCTCTCCCCTTAAAAATAAGCCCCCTAGTCTTGAAATCTCCCATCCGAGAGAAAACACAGCTCCTTAGAACTTACGCACAGCAATCATGAAACAAACACAAACTATACTCCAAAAGGCATATTAATTATTTGGCGCACTGACCTCTACATCGCCGAGGCCAGACGCCAACTCTCCGACACCT
>NC_063358.1:11811321-11859637 GCF_021869965.1 Rhincodon typus | reverse complement strand
AAACAACTGCACCTCCCAGTCGCGAACCATTTCAACTCCCCCTCCCATTCCTCAGACGACATGTCCATCCTGGGCCTCCTGCAGTGCCACAACGATGCCACCCGAAGGTTGCAGGAACAGCAACTCATATTCCGCTTGGGAACCCTGCAGCCCAATGGTATCAATGTGGATTTCACAAGTTTCAAAATCTCCCTTCCCCCTACCGCATCCCAAAACCAGTCCAGCTCGTCCCTGCCTCCCTAACCTGTTCTTCCTCCCACCTATCCCCTCCTCCCACCTCAAGCCGCACCTCCATCTCCTACCGACCAACCTCATCCCGCCCCCTTGACCTGTCCGTCCTCCCTGGACTGACCTATCTCCTTCCTAACTCCCTACCTACACTCACCTTTACTGGCTCCATCCCCGCCTCTTCGACCTGTTTGTTTCCTCTCCACCTATCCTCTCCTCTATCCCTCTTCTATCCGCCTCCCACTCTCTCCCTATTTATTTCAAAACCCCCTTCCCCTCCCCCTTTTCTGATGAAGGGTCTAGGCCCGAAACGTCAGCCTCTCTGCTCCTGTGATGCTGCTTGGCCTGCTGTGTTCATCCAGCCCTGCACCTTGTTGTCTTAATTATTTATTGCATTCTACACATGTAAACTAAATTCTGAGAATATTCACTGCAGTTGTATTGTTTGAAATAATATTGGACCTAGTGGACCACTCGGGCAGAAACAATGGGCATTTGGGCAAGGTAGCCACACAGAAGTAAAAAACCCATCACTGATTGTGGAACGATCATCTTAATCCTGGAATTATTGAAGGTCCCAGAACCTTGGGGTACTTTACAAATTGGTTACATAGTTGAATGGAGCAAGGAACATGCAGGCGAGACAGGATTTAGTATTGTACTACCTGCTGCCTGTTTAACACGCATTAATATAATTCTCTTCATTATTACAGAATTAATTGGATGAACAGATTAAGTGATGCTCCAAGCATGTATATCTCTGAATTAATTATGCGAGCAGCTGAAATCAGGATTCAGAACACGGAAACTTTCTGTTGTGTCTGTATCATCTGAGTTTGCTCCTTTTGTATTGATGGAAGCATTAGCCTGTGGGCTGTGGAAGAGAGTGAGTATAATTTATTGGAGATCACATCTGTTGTTGAACAGCAATGTGCCATCCAGGTGAGTTGGCTGATCTCAGCTGGGCCAGAGGTTCAGGCAGCACATCTGAAAATTCAAACAGAAAAAAAAACTGAGATTTGACAGAAATAACTCATCTTCACTGAGAATGAGTCAGTCCTACTGTGAAGGTTTCAAAAGAGAATGGGATTCATCTCAGCTGCGAGATCTCCTGCAGTTGAATGTCTGCACCTAGCAACAAAGCAGTGCCTTCAGGTAACCTGGCACTAAAGAGAGATTTAAAAAAACACACAATTTATATACTGCCAGTGATTGTACCAATCTATCCTCCACCTCACGTGTGTCAATTTGTGTGTGTGTGTTTTGGAAGGAATCCTTTACATTAAGAGAGGACAAGTTATTGATTAGATGCACAAATGGGTTGAAGCAATTGTAATTTTGTAAATGCACCTGGTTCGATTCATCACAACTTTTATTTTACAGCTCAGCGGGACTGTGAAACCAACAGAAACACCGCAACAAAGACCAGGCGATCGCACTCTGGTAGCCAGCCCAGGCACTCAGACCTGAATGATCCTACCGTTGCTGTAGCACCACTGGGGATGGTTAAGCACAGAGTAAGCCCATTGCAGTGGCAGTGAGCTACCCCTGGGTCAGTGAGCTACCCCTGGGTCAGTGACTCTTAAAAACTACCAGGAGCCACAAATGTAACTGGTCATTTTTTCCAAAGACACTAACAGAGGATATGGATAGCCTCCAGTTCTGGAATGAATATTGTACGCTCTCATTATAACATGTGTCAGCATTACAAACAGAAATGCATTGACAATAATCAGCCTTGGCATATCGAGTGGTGTATTACGTAGCTGCTTCTTTCCATGGTCAGGGTATGTTTCAGGCCATGTTTGTTTTGAAAAAGGTGATTTTAACTCTTTCCTCAGACTCACTGTGCCAAATCAGAGGGAGATCCACTGCCCATGGTCACTGCTGAATTCAGTCAAACTACCAGAAGAGGATATAAGTGTACAAGTGACCCTTCTCATAGACAGTTGCTGCCCCTACCCCCCTACCTTGCTCTATGTTGTTGGATGATAGTGCCTAGTGCTAATATCACTGGGATAGTAATCCAGGACCCCAGGCTAATGTTCTGGATTTAACTCACACCATGGCAATTGTGAAGTTGAATTCAGTGAGACAAAATCTGGAACGAAAAGCTAGCCTAATAATAGCTAACTACTGTCATTGGGTATTTAACTTAGGGGAGGCGATGGCCTGGTGGTAATATTGCTGGATTGTTAATTCAGAGACACAGATAATGTTCCAAGGACCTGCTTTTGAATCCTGCCATGGCAAATGGTGGAATTTGAATTCAATAAATATTTGGAATTAAGAGTCTAATGTAACCATTGTCAATTGTCAGAAAAACCCAACTGTATCACCTTTAAGGAAAGAAACCTGCCATCCATGTGACTCCAGATCAATAGTAATGTGGTTGACTTTTAACTACCCAGAGGGCAATTAGGGATAGGCAATAAATGCTGGCCTATACTCATGCCCACGATGCCCACATCCCGTGAATGAATAACAACCATGGTGCAGATCAGTGGTATGGCTTTCTAACTATCTATTCTACTACTCCATAGCACAATGCAGTAAACTGAGCGTTTACAATTCCCCTGTTCCATCCAAAAGCTGAACACTGCAGATGCTGGAATTCTGAAATAAAAACTATAAGTGCTGAAAATACTTAGCAGATATTGCAGCATTTGTAGAGAGACACAAAAATTTAGATCAATGACCTCATGTCAGAACTGGAAAAAAGATGGGAAGGTTTAAAGCAGATGAAGGTGCCTTGGTCCTAGAGGACCACAGAGCTTCTGTCTCATTGGAGAGAGGGAAAGGGATGACTTGTGATGAGTTTAACCTGAGGATTACCACACCTCAAGCGAGGAATGAGGTCAAGTAGATGGGACCTTCATATTAACCTTGAAACAAGTACAGAGACAGTCAAAGGGGAGCACGGAAAGAACATAAGGAGAAGTTTATAAGACGTTAAACGTCAGAAGTGATGACAGGACATTGCATAAAGACATGGAAATAAAATAAATGATGGTGTAAATAGGAATACCTGAATGATCAACAAAGGTCGATAACCACTGCTCAATTCACCTTTGTGTATGTAATCAGAAATTGTTAACTCAAGGTCAACTCTGTAGAGCGCCAAATTTAAATATGAGAGATCCTGTTCAGGCTTCCATTCAGCTTCCCAAGTTTGTTCAATCTCTTCTCACAGGTAATGCCCTCCAAACCAGGCAACATCCTGGTAAACCTTTCCTGACATGCTCTAAAATATCAACACAACCGTCTCCAAACGCACCATCCATCTTGTCCTTCTCCCGGGTGCAAAGTATTCATTAAGGACCTCACCCACTTCCTCTGGCTCTACACATAAATTCCCTTCTTTGTCCTTGACTGTACTAACCCTTTCCCTCGCTACACTCTTATTCCTTATTTAAGTACAAAGGGTCTTGGGATTTTCCTTAATAGCTTCCTTAACAGTTCATGGAATTGTGTCCATCTCCCTCCATAGATTCTGTTCCATAGCCACTGATTTATCTCTCCCTCTGCCAACAGCCTGGAGCTAAATAGACTGTTTGCAACCTCAAAGTCGCATTTGACCCTAACACCAGCTTCTGAGCCACATATTTGTCCCATCACCAAAACTATAGCATTCCACCTCTGTAACATAACCTGACTTGACCCCCACCTCAGCTCCACTACTACAACATTTTACCATGCCTTTGGTTATTTCAAACTTGGACTGTTCCAATTCATTTTTACCTGGTGCTCTATCTTTCACCCTCAGCAAACTGAACCCCATTCCAAAACTATATTGCCCATATCCCTTCTTAAAACAACTCCTGCACTTGCCGACTGATCTATAGTGGCCCCTGGTCATTCAATGCCTTAATTTTAAAATTCTCATTCTTATTTTCAAATCCCCTCCATCCCTTTGTTTCCCCAGTCTCTGTAACCCCCTCCAACCTTCCTCCAATTCTGGCCTCTTGTACCTTGCCGAGTCTCCTCCACTGGCAGTCATGTCTGTGACTAACTGAGCACCCAAGTCTGGTATGGCTTCCCCAAACCTCTTTGCCACAAACCTGCCTCCTTTTCCAAGCTTTTGGCCACCAGGCCTGATACTTGGTGCTTATTTGACAAGGGAGTTGGTTAGTTTTCTGGATGGCAGGTTTGTGATACAGAGTGATGCTCAACTCCCTTCACCATGAAGGTTCCACCATTTCAACCTTGCCTGGGGCGTAGTGACCCTCAGCTTAGACCAGTTGTATCTCTCTAACGAGACAGTAATCCTTATGGTCCTCTGGGACTATGGTAACGTTACCTACTTGATAATGCTGCTGTAAAACGTCAGGTTGAATTTTATTGTGTTAATAGCTTTATCTAAATGCAAACCTTATTTATGATATTTCTGATAGACGTTTCCTGAACCAAGTTGAAGATATTCTTTAGTCTCACCCTTGTTTGGGACAGAAAACCTCAAAGGTAAACACAAGGCAGATTCTACTTCCCATTAGGTTAAATAAAAAGAACAATATTTTTTTACTGCACAGTGACAATATTCAGGGGGGAACAGCCCTCATTATGCTGAAATTCAATGATAGGATGGCACAGTGGCTCAGTGGCTAGCACTGTAGCCTCACAGTGCCAGAGATCTGGGTTCAATTCCAGCCTCAGGTGACCGAGTGGAATTTACACATTCTCCCCGTGTTGGTATGGGGTTTCCCCTGGGTGCTCCAGTTTCCTCCCACAGTCCAAAGGTGAACAGGGTAGGTGGATTGGCTGAGCTAAATTGCCCATGGTGTCCAGGGATGAACAGACTAGGTAGATTAACCATGGGAAATTCAGGGTTAGAAGGGTGGGGAGGTGGGTTTGGGCGGAATGCTCTTCAGAGGGCCAGTGTGGACTTGATGGGCCAAATGGCCTGCTTTCACACTGTAGGGATTCTATGAACATCATGATGACACAAGAACACAGAGCAGAAGGTCCCACCAGTAACAAACCGATCTTACTAAAGTTTAAACCAACTATCCATTATTAAGGTGTAGAGCTGGATGAACACAGCAGGCCAAGCAGCATCAGAGGAGAAGGAAAGCTGACATTTCGGGTCTAGACCCGACCTCAGAAAAAAATTGTTATATCAGATTCTCCAGCATCAGCAGTTCCTACTACCTCTGTATCCATTATTAAGCTTGGCTGCAAGTTGCCCATTTGTACAGTTTTTTTTCCCCTGAATACTTAATAGACATAATATTACAATCTACTGCAGCAGAATAGATTTTGGTACCATTTCAGATGACTGCCAAAGGAATAGTAATAATGGATCACTCTACTTTGGATTCATCTCAACTTCACATGAAGAAGCTGTTTCTGCATCCACCCACCTCCTAATTTTACCCTTTTCTTGCCTGAAGTTCTGTACATCGTACTAATACTAAGTGTTAATCCACATGGCTATTCTTCCTGCACAATGAAATTAATTGCTTTGCTGTCTGCAATGATTGCCCGAGAGGAGCGTTGTCAGGCAAAAGTTGACACCGAGCCAAAAGGGTTTTAACGAGCATCTTAAAAAGGATGCAGAGTAGCTGGCTGGTTTAACAGCCATGGATAGTTTTAAAATGGAGTGTGATCCCCACTCATTTGACCTCCATACAAACTCTCAACAACAGTTATCTTTATCTCCTCCCTTCATCAGGACATGGTAACCTATTATAGCTCCAGAATTGCTGTATTGGGCACATACTGCTCTCTAAGTATTAGGACAGGGGTTAGGCCATATATCCCATTGAGCCTGCTCAATAAGGAAATGGCTGATCTGATTATGGCCTTAACTCCAAATCCTACCTGTGCCCCATCCTTACATTCCTTGTCAATCAAATACCTGCCAAATTAGCCTTGCATATATCCAATGATTCAGTCTCCACGGCTCACTGTGGGAGAGAATTCTGGGGCACACCAGTTAATCCAATGGTTAAAATTTACACAGAGAGAGATTGTCACATATTACAAGCTGCAGACTGGGGAGAGTGGCACATGGAGCGTAACATAGATATTTACAAGGTGAGGTGCACTCTGATAAGAGAAAATGGAATCTTCTAGCTCTTTGAAAATATATTAAGAAGAACTGAATGTGTAGTGAGTGTAACGAGGTCAGCCAGGTAGAATATGAGTTCCCTGATTGGGGCTGTTATTCTGATCCAATCAGGGAGCCCTGGCCAACAGACAGGAGTGGCAGAGATACCTTTCATGCTGAGATCAGGCTCTGAGGGAGCTGGATCAGTGTCAGGGACTCTCCACATGTGAATAAAAGGTATCCCTCCCCTTTCTGAGTTCCAGGACATAGACTGATTTTTTTTTTGCTGCTCCAGGTCAGGTTCCTCCAACTCTGCAGCATGTAGCACACAGTAACTCACGTTCTATGCCCAGAGCATCTGGGAAGAAATTCGTTCTATTCTTCAGGTGGCAAAGGCATCGAGACAGTGACATCTGCTGTGTCCATCTCAGATTCTGAGGTATCTTCAATGCTTGATGGATAGGGACAATCTACGGGTTCCAGAACAGTCGGAAAGGCAGTCGAGGAGCTGAGCATGTTTTGCACACCCGCCCAAACTGTTTGTGAGTTTGCAGCTTTCACGTGGCCCATGTGTTTGTTCAGGACCGTCACATCTACCCAAACTTTATACGTCACTGGACCTGACCTCATGTCGACCATGCCTCTTACCCGTGCAGGGCCCTTCCCATGATTCCTACACCAAACTTTGTCTGCTGAAGTAAACTGTCTCTCTCACTTAGCAGAGTCTTGTGTCCAGCATTGACATTCCTGATGTCGTTTCAAAATGGAATAGCAGAGGAATTTAGGGATACAGGAGAATATAACATCAAAAGAAGCATCGCAGGTCAGCAAAACAATTACAAATGTGAAAGCAATGAGATCTATTTCTCTTGATATAGATTTCAAAAGTGGTGGAAGCAATGTCAACGTTATATAGGAACCTTGCTGAGCAGCTTCTATTACTGCATACAGTTCTGGTCTCCAGGTGGCAGAAAGGTAATAGGAGAGGTAGTAAAGAAGGCAAATAGTATGTTGGCCTTCGTTGCGAGACGTTTTGAGTACAGGAGCAGGGATGTGTTGCTGCAGTTATACGAGGTCTTGGTGAGGCCACACCTGGAATATCGTGTGCAGTTTTGGTCTCCTTTTCTGAGGAAGGATGCTGTTGCTCTAGAGGGAGTGCAGTGAAGGTTTACCAGGCTGATTCCGGGTCTGACGTTTGAGGAGAGATTGACTACGTTGGGATTGTTTTTGCTAGAGTTCAGACGAATGAGGGGGGAATCTCATAGACACTTAAAAATTCTAACAGGACTAGACAGGGTAGATGCAGGGAGGATGTTCCCGATGGAGGGTGTGTCCAGAACCAGGGGTCACAGTATGAGGAGTCAGGGTAGACCATTTAGGACAAGATGAGGAGACATTTCTTCACTCAAAGAGTGGTGAGCCTGTGGAGTTGATGCCAAAATATTGAATGTATTCAAGAGGTGACTAGATAAAGCATTTGGAGCAAATGGGATCAAAGGTTATGGGGAGAAAGAAGGATTAGGCTATTGAGTTGGACAATTAGCTCATGATGAATGGCGCAGCAGCCTCAAAGGGCCAAATGGCCTCTGCAGGCTCCTACCTTCTATGTTTCTATGGTGAAACTCCATAAAGGATATGCAGCGGTGCTTACAGAACTGAGAAATTAGAGTCACCAGAACAAAAACAAACCAGTTAGAGGCGACCTGAAGCTCACCTGAATGAGCCAATAAGATAGATGTTGAGTGAGTGTCCCGACTTTTTCTTGTACTTCATGTAAGAGTTAACTTTGCAGGCGTCAGTGCTCAAAAACTACCAAACCAAAACCTTATCCCAGAGATGGTCAGGATGGTTTAGGATGCTAAAATCACAAAACTTGCCCAAACGGTTTCTTCACATTTATACAATGGCGATTCTATCTATGCTGGTGAAACAACAATGTGAAAACCACTTAAGTAATCTGGCCAGTTTTGTTATTTTATTTACACTCAGTAACTGTGTTTGTTTGTCTGCCTATTGTGTGAATGGGGCTGAAAACAAAAGTGTTTGGGTTTAAAGCGTAGGCCAATTGGTTGTTTAATTTTACTCTGCTAAAGTTAGTTTATTGTTAATAAATTGCTAAGTATTTTGTTTAAGTTGCAAACCAGAGCCTGAAATTGATTATCCACAGAGAGTGGGATTGGTTATTTGTGTGTCTGGTCAATTGGGGTCAATTTTGAGGGTCTTTGAAGGTTTTAACTTTAACTGTATTGTGAATACAGAGGTAGAAATGCTAATTTGCTCCAGCTGTTTAGCTCTATCATAAAAGGTCAGGTGGAAAAGGGGCATTGTTTGGTTATATCTGTGAGAGTCATTTTATAATAGATGCTGAGATGGTCCACCACCAGAAACATGGGTGTGTGGCCTGTTAACTAAATTAGAATTCATGTCTGTTAACAGAAATAAACTGAACAATAGTGCAATGTATTGTTGATAGCATCATGAGGGTACACTGTCTAATAAACAGAAATAATGTGTAATTAGGGAGACTGTATGCACTCCATTTTTGATTATGTATTCATTATTCACAAGAAAGCAGCAACTCCCAAGACTAAAATGATCATTGTAACAATGCACATATCTTGTTTTTATTCAGGAAAAGGTCTCAAATTGTGAGCAAAATGCAATTAAAAATGAATGTTCACATTTTAAATATTAAATACAGAATAACTCAGTTGGGTAAAACACAATTTTAACTGACCTGCCGAATATAACTATTTACAATGTGTGGGATGGGAAATATTTACAAACTACATTTCACATATGGACTCTTTCTTACACTGATTCATCCTCTTTCCCTTTATCTGACTCTGTACTTGCTCAAGACTTGTTTCACCTCAAAAGGCTTTTCCAAATTTGATTTAGGGTCATCAATTTGAAGCATTTCTCTCTCCATAAGTGGTGCACCACGCATCAAGTATATACATAAAGGGGAAATTTACCAGTAGAATTAACCTGGCTTCACATTCTTAGCATACACTGTTCCTCTGTTCAGCTCTTGTTTGAGAGCACAGAGTTAGAAGGAGGAGAAATAATAAATTCAAATGTAATGGATTTATAAACTAGGGTATGATTGCTGGCATTAGGAGTTAGAACAATGCCATTTTAGATTTGAAAACAGGTCAGATTAGGATGGAGATATCTCCTCTCTGTTAGACACACAAAGTTCAAAAATGAATAATTTGTAGTGAACTCACATCACTGAGGCAAAGTACAAAAAGTTACACGCCTAGGCCAGGAACATATTTTATCAGCAGCTGTGGGAAGATATTTTGTTCTACCTATTATGGGGGAGGGGCATGGTGTTAACATCATCGGACCAGTAATCCAGAAACCCAGGTTTCAGGAATGAAAAGTTGGTCTAACAGTGACCATGTCAAATTTGCTGATAGATTTTTATGTTAATCTGGTTGGCAAGTGTCCTTTAGGGAAGGAAATCTGCCATCCCTACCCGCTCTGGCCTATGTGTGACTCCAAACCTACAGCAACATTGTTGAACTTGGAAAACGTACCAAGACAAAGGAGTGCTCAATAAATGGAAGGACACTAGGAAGCTCAGAGGGATCTCGGGATGATTGTCCGTAGATCTATGAAGGTGGCAGGACAGTTTAATAGGGTAACTGAGAAGGAATCCTTTCCTTTATCAGACATGACATACATTATAAGAGCAGGGAAATAATGTTGAAGCTGTATAAAAACTTTGTTTAGGCCACAGCTGGAGTACTGTGTACAGTTCTGGTCACCGCACTATAGAAAGGGCATGATTGCACTGGGATGGGGTGCAGAGGAGAGTCACCAGGATATTGCCCGAGGTGGAGCAGTTTAGCTATTAGAAAAGGCTGAATAAGCTCAGGTTGTTTTCTTTGGAACAGAGAAGGTTGAGAGGGGACTTCATTGAGATGCATAAGATTAAGAGGGGCATGAACAAGGTGGATAGGAAACAGCTGTTTCCCTTTGTTGAAGGATCAATGACAAGTAGGCATAATTTTAAAGTGAAAGGCAGAAGTTTTAGAGGGCACTGGAGGAAAAGCTTTTTCACCTAAAGGGTCTGAGATGTATGACCTCGGAGGGTGGTTGAAGCGGGAAACCTATAAAATGTATATAGATGGGTACCTGAAGTGCCATAACATTTAAGGTTATGGGCCTAGTGTGGAAAAGTTGGACTAGTGTAGATTTAGTTTATTTTTGGTGGTACAGAGAGTGGATGGGCTGAAGAGGCTCTTTTGTACTTGTCTGACTTTTAATTACCCTTTGAAATGGCTTAAAAAGCCACTCAAATCAAAGGCAATTAGGGATGGGCATCAAATGTCACCCTTAAGATAACAAGGTGTAGAGCTGGATGAACACAGCAGGCCAGGCAACATCAGAGGAGCAGGAAAGCTGACGTTTCGGGTCTGGACCCTTCTTCAGAAATGGGGGAGGGGAAGGGGTCTCTGAAATAAATAGAGAGAGGGGGAGGCGATGATAGAAGGTGGATAGAGGAGCAGATAGGTGGAGAGAAGACGGAGATGAAGGCAGTAAAGGTGAGTGTAGGTAGGGATGTTGGGATGGGGGTTGGTCAGTTAGGAGGGAGGGGCGAGTAGGTGGGAAGGAAGATGGACAGGTCAAGGAGGCGGGGATGAGGCTAGTAGGTATGAAGTGGGGAATGTCACCCTTGTCAGTGATGCCCACATCCCATACAAAAGTGAGAAAACTTCCTAGAAAATTACATGAAATCATGCAGTCTCTGGTTCTCATATGTCTCTGCTTACTTGTAGATAACTGTTTTGTGAGACACAAAAATAACAAAATCATGTAGATGGCCTTCCATAGACATCCATGATAACTCCACTGCTGTGTAGCTCCTGAGTACATCTACTGCCCCAATGGACAGTACTGATGAGACACACATGACTATGACATGTGCACTAATTTTTGTAGAAAAATTCTTATATACCCTTAAAAAGGTTGTTGGATGTCAGTCATCTCAGCTCCAGGACATCTCTGCAGGAGCTCCTCAGGGTAGTGTCCAAGACCCAACCATCTTCAACTCCTTCAAAGTTGCTATCTAAGTTGATAGGGTTGTAAAGAAGGCATACGGTGTGTTGGCTTTCATTGGCAGGGGAATTGAGTTTAAGAGCCACGAGGTTATGCCGCAGCTCTATAAAACCCTGGTTAGACCACACTTGAAATACTTGGTCACCTCATTATAGGAAGGATGTGGAAGCTTTAGAGAGGGTGCAGAGTAGATTTACCAGGATGCTGCCTGGACTGGAGGGCAGGTCTTATGAGGAAAGGTTGAGGGAGCTAAGGCTTTTTTCATTGGAATGAAGAAGGATGAGAGGTGACTTGATAGAGGTGTACAAGATGATGAGAAGCATAGATAGAGTGGATAGTCAGAGACTTTTTCCCAAGGGCGGAAATGACTATTACAAGGGAGCACAATTTTAAAGGTGATTGGAGGAAAGTATAGGGGCGATGTCAGAGGTAGGTTCCTTACACAGAGTGGTAGGCGTATGGAATGCGCTGCCAGCAGTGGTAGTGGAGTCAGATGCATTAGAGACATTTAAGCAACTCTTGAATAGGCACATCAAGGATAGTAAAATGTAGGGTATGCAGGGTAGTTTGAGCTTAGTAGGATAATAGGTCAGCACAACATCGTGGGCTAAAGGGCCTGTACTGTGCTGTACTGTTCTATGTTCTATGTTCCTTCATTAATGGCCTTCCCACCATTGTAAGGTCAGAATTGGGAATGTTTGCCAATAATTGCACAATGTTCAGCACGATTCGTGACCAAAGCAGTCCTTGTTCCAATGCAATAAGATCTGCACAATATCCAGGATTGGGCTGACAAGTGGCAAGTAATATTTGTGCCATACAAATGCCAGGCAATAACCATTTCCAATAAGAGATAACTCATCACCACCCCTTGACATTCAATGGTGTTACCATCACTAAATCTCCCACTATCAACATTCTGAGGGTTACCATGAACCATAAACTCAGCTGGACTCCCCATTTAAACACGGTGGCTACAAGAGCAGGGCAGAGGCTTGGAATACTGTGGCAAGTAACTCACCTCCTGACTCCCCAAAGCATGTCCACCATATATGAGGCACAAGTCAGGAGTGTGATGGAATACCTCGCATTTGCCTGGATGGGTGCAGCTCCAACAAGAAGCTTAACACCATCCAAGACAAAGCAGCCCACTTGATTGACAGTGAAGAGAACAACTGGATCTTCATCAGATGGGCCAATGGGCTGAGGAGTTTAATTTAATTTAAATTTAAATAAATGTGAGGTGCTGTATTTTGGAAAATCAAAGCAGGGCAGGACTTATCCACTTAAAGGTAAGGTCCTGGGGAGTATTATTAAACAAAGAGACCTTAGAGAGCAGGTTCATAGCTCCTTGAAATTGGAGTTGCAGATAGACAGGATAGTGAAGAAAGCGTTTGGTACACTTGCCCTTTATTGGTCAGTGCATTGAGTATAGGAGTTGGGAGGTCATGTTGCAGTGGTATAGGACATTGGTTAGGCCACTTTTGGATTACTGTGTGCAATTCTAGTCTCACTGATATAGGAAAGATGTTGTGAAACTTGAAAGGGTTCAGAAAAGATTTACAAGAATGTTGCCAGGTTTGGAGGGTTAGAGCTATAGGGAGAGGCTGAATAGTCTGGGGCTACTATCCCTGGAGTGTCGGAGGCTGAGGGGTGACCTTATAGAGGTTTATAAAATCATGAGGGGCATGAATAGGGTGAATAGACAATGTCTTTTCCCCAGGGTGGGGGAGTCCAAAACTAGAGGGCATACGTTTAAGATGAGAAGGGAAAGATTTAAAAGGGATCTAAGGGGCAACATTTTCATGCAGAGGGTGGTGAGTGCATGGAATGAGCTGCCAGAGGAAAGGCAGAGGCTGGTACAATTACAACATTTGAAAGGTATCTGGATGCGAATATGCATAGGAAGGGTTTAGAGGGATATGGGCCAAATGCAGGCAAAGATTATCTGTTTGGCATGTGCAAGTTGGACTGAAGGGTCTGTTTCCATGATGTACAGCTCTATGACTCTACATCCAAAATCATCCACTCCCTCCACACTGATCCTCAGTAGCAGCAATGTGTACTATCTACAAGACATACTGCAGAAATTCAAAGATCCTCAGACAGCACCTTGCAAACCCACGACCACCTCCATCCAGAAGGACAAGGGCAGCAAATACATGGGAACACCACCACCTTCAAGTTCCCCTCCAAGATACTCACCATCCTGATTTGGAAATACATTGCACTTCCTCCACTGTTGCTGGGTCAAAATCCTGGAATTCCCTCACTAATGGCATTGTGGGTCAACCCACAGCAGGTGGACTGCAGCGGTTCAAGGCGGCAGCTCATCACCACCTTTTCAAGGGGCAACTAGGGACGGGCAATAAATGCTGACCAGCCAGCGATGCCCATGACCCATGAGAAAATAAAACAAAATGTATATAGTTACTGAAGCATTGCTGTTCAGTAACCAAGGAAGGAAAGCAGTTATTTTACAAAATAAGTTTTTTGTCTTAATATTTTACAAATAAGCACACAAAAGATTAGAATAGCAAATCAATGTTCATCTCTGCATGGCAAATAAAGATTACATGCCCAAGGATAATGTCCATCACGCATTTCTTATTTACTAATCAGAAATAGACTTCGTCACATCTGGATTCCATATTAGCCACAAGCGACCAATATTAGACAACACTGGCATAAGGCCACACAAACCAACTTCCGAGCCAAGTTCACTGGGATAGCTGTGAGGAAACTCAACAGACCTCAGCTGTTTCCTGGGCTAAGGGTGGGAAGGAAGATAAATTAGCCAAGATTCTCATCCCTGATCACTAGCTGTGGCTGCAAACATGTACTGTCTCCTCTCATCCAGACTCAGATGGGCAATGGTTCAGTGGGGGAGGTTGTGATGGGCTTTTGGTCCTCAAACAGTAGGCTAGCCAAACTAAGGAGAAATGAGGCAGAAAAAATAGAAGTTGCTTTTCTTTTAAGAATAAATCTGTTAAAAAAGACTGACTTACTGCCTTCTCTGAGCAAGTGATTCTTTCGACAGAGGAATTTTATTGTCGAAGGGATGTAGCTGAAAGTCAAATGTAACATCTATATTTTCTAAATTTTACTTCTCTGTATAATTTCTGCCAACCTATTTTCTGTTATATGCTCTTGGGTCAGCATATATAATGGAAGCTGCCTTTGTAAACACATCACAGAATAGTTATATCTGCATCACCCAACTGGAAGACACTGCACCAGAGACAATCGGATAGAATAGATTCTCTCGATAATAATGTGGGCCTAGGGAGTTTTTGTTTATGGGATGTGGGCTAGCACTTGTTGACAGTCCCTACTTGCCCTTGGATGGTATGACGTACTCGGCTATTTCAGAGGACAGTTAACAGTCAACTCCATTACTGTGTGTTTATAGTCACTTGTAGGCCAGAAAGGGAAAGGATAGCAGATTTCCCTACCTAAAAGGACATTAGTGAACCAAAATGGTTTTTTTTTTCTAAGTAATAATACAAACAAAGAACAAAAGAAAATTACAGCACAGGAACAGGCCCTTCGGCCCTCCAAGCCTGCACTGACATGCTGTCCGTCACAACTAAAATCCCTTACCCTTCCTCGGACCGTATCCCTCTATTCCCATCCTATTCATATATTTATCAAGACGCCCTTTAAAAGTCACTATAGTATCTGCTTCCACTACCTCCCCCGCAGCAAGTTCCAGGCACCCACCACCCTCCGTATAAAAAAACTTGCCTCATACGTCACCTTTAAACCTTGCCCCTCACACCTTAAACAATGGCCCCTGGTAACTGATTCTTCCATTCTGGGAAAAAGCTTTGACTGTCCACTCTGTCCATGCCCTTCATAATCTTGTAGACCTCTATCAGGTGCCCCCCTCAACCTCCATCGTTCCAGTGAGAACAACCCAAGTTTCTCCAACCTCTCCTCATAGCTAATGCCCTCCATACCAGGGAACATCCTGGTGAATCTTTTCTGTACCCTCTTCAAAGCCACCACATTCTTCTGGTAGTGTGGTGACCAGAATTGAACACAATATTCCAAATGCGGCCTAACTAAGGTTCTAAAAAGCTGCAACATTACCTGCCAATTTTTAAACTCAATGCCCCGGCTGATGAAGGCAAGCGTGCCATATGCCTTGTTGACTACCTTTTCCACCTGCATTACCACTTTAAGTGACCTGTGTACCTGTACACCCAGATCCCTCTGCCTATTAGTACTCTTAAGGATTCTGCCATTTACTGTATATTTTCCATCTGGATTAGACCTTCCAAAATGCATTACCTCACATTTTTCTGGATTAAACTCCATCTGCCAACTCTCTGCCCAAGTCACCAACCGATCCCTATTCAGCTGTATCCTTTGACAGTCCTCATCTATTTCCCAAATCCACCAACCTTTGTGTCATCAGCAAACTTACTAATCAGGCCAGTTACATTTTCCTCCAAATAATTTATATATATTACAAATAGCAAAGGTCCCAACACTGATCCTTGAGGAACACCACTAGTCACAGCTCTCCATTCAGAATCACACCCTTCCACTGCTACCCTCTATCTTCTATGACTGAACTAGTTTTTTTATCCATCTTGCAAGCTCACCTCTGACCCCATGCGACTTTACCTTCTGTATCAGCCTGCCACGAGGGACCTTCTCAAAGGCCTTACTGAAGTCCATGTGGACAACATCCACTGCCCTACCCTCATCGATCATCTTTGTCACTTGCTCAAAAAAACTCAACCAAGTTAGTGAGACACGACCTCCCCTTCACAAAACCATGTTGTTCCTCGTTAACGTGCCCACTCATTTCCAAGTGGGAGTAAATGCCGTCTTGAAGAATCCTCTCCAATAATTTCCCTACCACTGACGTAAGGCTCACTGGCCTGTAATTAGCTGGATTATCCCTGCCACCCTTCTTAAACAAAGGAACAACATTGACTATTCTCCAATCCTCTGAGACCTCCCCTGTAGCCAGTGAGGATACAAAGATTTCCCTCAAGGCCCCAGCAATTTCCTCCCTTGCCCCTCTCAAGATTCTGGGGTATATGCCATCAGGCCCTGAGGACTTGTCTGCCTTTATGTTTTTCAGACCCCCAATACCTCCTCCCTTTTGATCTCAACATGACCCAAACTATCTAACCACCCTTTCCCAGACTCATCATCCACCAAGTCCTTCTGTATGGTGAATACAGACACAAAGTACTCATTTAATACCTTGCCCATTTCCTCTGGCTCCACACAAATTCCCTTCCCTGTCCTTGAGTGTGCCAACCCCCTCTGCCTCTTTATATGTGTATAAAAAGCCTTGGGATTTTCTTTAATCCTGTTGGCCAATGGCTTTTCATGACCCTTTTTAGCCCTCCTGACTCCTTGCTTAAGTTTCTTCCAACTTTCCTTGTATTCCAGTCTTGCTTCATGTGTTCCCCGCCTTCTAGCCTTGATAAACGCTTCCTTTTTCTTTTTGATTAGGGTCACAATATCTCTCATTATCCAAGGGTCCCTAAACTTGCCATACTTATCCTTCATCCTTACAGAAACCTGCTGGTCCTGAGTTCCCAGCAACTTACACTTGAAAGCCTCCTACATACTAGATGTTGATTTGATCTCAAACATCTGCCTCCCAATCTACATTCTTCAGTTCCTGCCTAATATTGTTGTAATTAGCCTTCCCCCTGTTTAGCACCTTCACCTGACAACTACACTTACCGTTATCCATCAGTACCTTAAAGCTTACTGAATTGTGATCATTGTTCCCAAGCTGCTCCCCTACTGCGATGTCGACCACCTGGCCAGGCTCATTCCACAATATTAGGTCCAGTATGGCCCCTTTCCTAGTTGGACTATTTACATAGTGTTTCAAGAAGCCCTCCTGGATGCTCCTTACAAACTCTGCCCCATCCGCGCCCCAAGCACTAAGTGAGTCCCAGTCAATATATGGGAAGTTAAAATCACCCACAACAACCCTGTTACTTTTACATTTGCCAAAATCTGCTTACATATCTGTTCTTCTATCTCCCGCTGGCTGTTGGGAGGCCTATAGTAAACCCCAAACATTGTGATTGCACCCTTCCTGTTCCTCAGCTGATAATTGATGATAGTTATCACAATCGCCACTGAGACAAGTACTGTGTTCCAGATGTAGTCCTGAAACTTAAAATTCCACCAGATGCCATGGTGGGCTTTGAACTCATGACCCCAAAACGATAGCTTGAATTCACTCAATTGGCTAGATAGTTAGTATGTTATTGCAATGTCATCAACAAAGGTTCATTTTCCATCATGCCTGCAGCAGACAGACTCCTCGCCTTTCCCTGAGCATGGAAGACGAGGAAAGAAATCAATCAATCAAGAAAATGGCTCAAGATGAAGTAACAGCAGGCAATGAGCTGAGGACCTGTCTTTGGGCACAGCCTTCAAGACATGACTAGGAATTTACAACATAAATCTGCAGGAACACGTATAACTTTAAAATAGGAGATGAATTTCATCCATGCATGCTGATTATTCCAGATTTTCTAAATCAGTTGACCTAAAGCTTACAATTGGCCTCTTTAAATACATAGGGTCTTGGCAAATTGACTAGCATGCAGGAATGGTGTATACTTCTGTACAAAATCTCAAAGACCAGTTAAAATGCTAATTAATTCATAGAACGCTGTGGAGCTTCACAATTACACAGTAATGGAGTACCTCCCAAATATGGTTGTAGAAACTGCAGCCTGCATCAGATTTGGGAAAGTAAATTTGCATCATGATCTTTAAAAGGTACCCCAACACAACATACATCTATAGATTATAATTCATGCATCCACATCAGGCCATATCCCAATCCAATTAGTGGAAGACAACTGGGGCTTGATTTGGCATCACATGCAAGTGACAGGATGTAACATTTCAGAATAATTGCGACCTTGATTGTCACACTGCAACCATGCAAATGAAACTAGTTTGGTCAATCATCCTCTTAAAAAAATTTCTCAATTACTGTTCTATACACAATTTCCTTGGAGAAAATTAAATACATAATAAAATGTTTTACAGAATTAGGATAAAATTCAGCAAGAAGTAAATTCAGCTGGAAAAGCTTTTCCACACTCATCCTGAGTGATCTCATCTAAATTTGAGGAATTGGCAGCAAGGCATCATGACCTGCTAACTTCACACATCAGAAATGTAGAATGCATTGCCAGTAATTTGGACAAGAATTGCAGGCAACCCACTTGCAATCTTTCTGATATATACTGGCAGCAGGTGTGTGGCTCATCAGCACATACACAAAAATTACAGCACAGATGGGAGGCCATTCAACCCATCAGTGCCAATTGAGTTAGTCTAATCTTTTCTGCATGCTGTTGCAGATTATTCTTCATTTTCAAATAACTATGCAATTTCTTAAATATAACCCCACTCCCAATTTCGGTGAGACCGAGTAGCAGATTTCCTTACCGTTGCTGTAGCAGCATGCAACATACAACTGTGGTCTAAACAGCGTTTCATTAAAAAAAAATCACCATCACCTGGATTTTCTGTCTATGCTCACATGTATAAAACCCTCAAGTCTGTTTTTTACACTTCTTGCGCTCCAATCTTTAAAGGTTTATGCAACTTTATATCCCTGATATAAAAATAAAAATGCTGTCAAAGACTTTCACATTTCACTCATCAGAACAAATGCAAGAATGTGTCAAATTCCAAAGGGAGCAACATCACATACGACTTGACTCTGGTTTAACAATCAACATCCTTTTCCCATGTAGTATAAATTATTGTTCCCTTTGAAATTTGGCATTCTTGCATCTGTCTTGATGAGAACAAGGGAAAAAGCTTTGACAGTGCCTTTTTTCAGCATTGCTCAAGTTCTAGACCACCGAGCAAATATTTATGCAACTGCACCTCAAAATCTTTTGGTTTGTCATTAAATACATTTCTTAAATGGAGCAGATGACATCTCACTGTGCCGAGCTACAGTAGTTGCCACCTCACTTCCGACTCAACAAAACTCTCTCCATTGTCCTGTAATCTTCCTCAGTCTGCCAACTCCTCTAATTTCATTATCAGCCAACCAGTGATGTTATCCATTGCTGTGCATGAGTATATAACTCATTAAATGGTAAAATGTCTATGGATAGATTTCTAAATCCCAGTAACCCCAACCCTCACCCAGATTTCAACCTCAATAATATCCAATTACTGATATCCTTTTCTTTATGACGGGCACAGCAGTATAGAGATTTTGTTTCTGCATTAGTAATCTGGAAACAGGAGTTCAAATCCCACCATGCCAGCCTTGGGATTGGAGACGTTGGGGGAAAATTTGTAAATTGATACAAGGTGAGATTCCTTAATGAATTCTTCTTCAATACAAGAGAATCTGACCATTGTCCCATGACTTCCAATAGCACTGCCACTACTATTAATATTTATGGATGTTCAGCAACTTAAATGGACCAGCCGTAAATATTGTGATTACATGAGCAAGTCAGAGGCTGGGAATTCTGAGTGAGGAACTCAGCTCCTGACAAAATTTGTTCAGCATTTACAAAGCACAAATCAGGAGTGTGATGCAATGCTCTCCATTTGCCTGGATGAATGAATTTCCAACAATACCGAAGAAGCTCAACACCATCTAGGACAAAGCAGTCCTGTTCAGTGTCACCTCATCCTTCACCTTGAACACTCATGTCCTCCACCACTGGGAAAAAAAAAGTGCACGCCATCTACATGATGAATTGCAGCAACTCACCAAGTCTCCTCCGAATGTACCTTACAAACGCACTAACTATCACCTAGAAGGACAAGGACAAGGGCAAGAGATGCTTCAGAACACCACCCCTTGCAAGTTTCCCTCCAAACCTCACATTATGCTGACCAAAGCTATATCATTCCTTCACTGTTGCTGAATTTGTGGAATTCCATCCCCATTAACACTGTTGACGGATACACCAAAGGGACTCCAAGTGGTACAAGGTTGCAACTTAATGCCACATTCACAAGGGCAGTTAGGGCTGAACAATAAATGCAGGCCTGCCAATCACATCCACATCCCATGAATGAACATGACAAAAATCCCAACCATCTCAGTAGGTTTTATATTTCCCTTACAACTGTATTCCCTAATGTTTGCAACAAATTGATATATGGTCTTTATTAAATACTCTCTACAACTATCTTATTCACTGTTATTTAACATTAGTCCCATGTACGTTACCTGTTTACACACTCACCAAAGAGCAGGAACAGTCTTTTATTATTTACTCCCTCAAAACTTCATAATTTTACAAACATTTATTAAATCCCTAAACCAGCATTAAATTCTTTACCATCCTTCACCCCGTCCCCATAACGTGGATAAAATCCCTACTCATTAATCCTTTTTCAATCTAAATAATACATATTCAGAAACACACAGAACACTGGAGAAACTCAACAGGTCTCACAGCATCTGTAGAGAGAGAAAGAGAGTGTTAATGCCTCAAGTCTGGTATGAGACTTCTGCAGAAGTTCTGAAGTTGTCACACTGGACTCAAAATGTTAAGTTTGTTTTTCTCTCTCCACAGATGCTGCCAGATATGATTAGTTTCTCCAGCATTCCGAGTGTTGTGCCACCTTTCCAGCAGTCGCACTATTTTGCCTTTATTCAAATACATATTTAGACTTCAGCTGCGAGGTTAGGATCAGCTGAGAGAGCCTTCATTTCAGTTTTAATAGTCTAAGGGCTTGCTGAAATTTTATGGAGAACTTTCAACTATTCTAGGTTCCACTCATGTCAAAGGCTGTGCATTAATCTCAAAATCTCAAAGCAGGTCTTCAGTAGAACCTTAGGTAATTGCAATCCAGAAGCTATACTACAGTTAACCTAAATATGTGACAGCTTTGCTAGAAATGAGCCTCCATTACGGTTTTCAATTGAGTAGCCATTTTGTGCATGGTATGAGTGTGCTGTGTCACAGACTTGCGAGATTGTGAAAACCAGATGATTAGAAGATTTGCCTGCTATCTCTGCTATCAGGCAATGACAGGCATGCTACAAAACATTTGGCATACCACTTTGCATCATATTGCATTCCTCTGTTTGGCTGGGCAACAGCAGCTAGAGACATTTACTGGCCTGTAGCCGCCATCTCAACCAGAGCAGGTGGGTCACAGAAGGTACGAGCTAAGAAAAGTAGTGGAGAAGGGGGAATAGGGTTAATGATCCATAAATTGTTTACTCCACTGCACGAACACAGACGCAGTAACAGTGCTTTCTCAACTGTGAAAACCTAATCAGATAAAGAGAGATTCCTCAGTCTCTTTGGGATGCATGTTCAGAGTTTAACAAGAAGGGTAATCCAGGAGTTGGTTAGGCAACCCTATGAAGTGCCAGGGGAATCAAACATCACAGAAAACAGAAGCAAAGTATTACGGATGCTGGAAATTGGAAACCAAATCTCACTGTTGGTTTGGTAGCATCTGTGGAAAAACAGCATTAATGGGCAGAGACTGATAATGGTCTGAGTCACTGTGAGATTTGTGACAGAATCAGACATAAGTGCAGTGAGGTCCATCTCAACATTGGGAGCAACTCACTTCATCCTTTATGCATTTCACAAATGGCATAGTGAGTTTCCCATGAGGCAGCACTGATTTGCCAATTAAAGGGGAATATAGGTTGTTAAAACATTTTGCTGACAGCACAACTTGCCTCATTATCAGCTTCCACCTTGACAAGCTTGATCTTGGAGGAAACTCCACATGGAAACCAGAGCAGGATTCAACTCACCACTAGATCTAAACAACCTCCAGGCTGTACACAACCCAACTCTTAGTAAAAATAATCTTCATTCTTTCAATATAGGTGTTGCTGGGAAGGTATTGCCCAGGCCTAATTGAACTAAGTGAATTGCTAGGCCACTTCTGAGGACAACAGTCAAACAAATGCAGTCCAGACAAGGATGGCAGATTTCCTTCCCTGAAGGATACTACTGGTCACGATGATGGTATTTACAACAATTGATGATAGTTAAGGCCATAAGATGTAGGAGAAGAAGTGGACAATCCAACCCATTGAGTTTGCTCCATCATGAAATGAGATCATGCCTGATCTGATAATCCTCAACTCCACCTTCCTGCTTTTTTCTATAACTCTCAATTCTCTAATGGATTAAAAATCTATCTCAGCCCTTAATATTTTAATGACCCAGGTTTAACAGCCCTCTATGGTAAAGAATTCCAGATTCATGATCCTCAGAAGAAATTCCTCATCTTTGATTTAAATGTGTGATCCCTTATTTTGAGATAAAATCCTCTGGTCCTAGACACTCCCACAAGGGAAACAACCTTTTTGCATCTACCCTGTCAAGGCTGTGAGGAATCGTATATATTTCAATAAGGCTGCCTTGCATTCCTCTATATTTCAATGATTACAGGCCCAATCTACTCAACCTCTCCTCATAAGGCAGTCCCTCCATACTAAATATCAGCCTAGTGAACTTTTCCCTCCTCCCTCCAATGTCAATCTCTCTCTCCTTAGATAAGGGTCCCAAAATTGTTCACATATGGTTGTGATGGTCACCATCACTGAGATTAGTTTTTAATTGCAGGCTTTACTTATTTAAATTTCACCAGCTATGATTTTGGAATTTGAACTCCTGCTCCCACCGCATTTGCCTCACATTCTGGATTACTGAACTTGTGACATTATAATTGCACCACCATCTCCCTTTAATGGGAGCAGTTTCCTCCAAGACAATGGGATACAAAGGCACCAATTAATTGTGATCTTTCAAAGTATTGGCCATTTTTCTGAAATTTAATTGAATCAACATGGTAACTAAGGTCAATACCTCTAGACATCCAAAAAGCCCTCCCAGAAAGTGTGCAGGTAAACAAATGAGACCAGGAATAGGATTTCCCATTGTTCATTTGCTGAGCAGCAATGAAGGTTCCTTTGACAAATAGCTACTCTGGCTGCTAACACATGAATCAGCACAGTCAATTTGAAACCAAAACTTGGAACGCTAGCCCCAATAACACGATGGAATCAGCCAGCCACTTCAGCAATATTCACCTTGGGAAATGCTGGGTGGAAGAACTCTTGGACTGGTTATCAACTTGTTAAACCATGTCAATAATACTCCTTTTATTCACTAAGAGCTGCCAGGGATTTGAACCTGGAGTTTCTAGGTCATTAGGAAGTATTGTGGTGCAATAGTAAATCAGCAAAAGCTTCCTTTCTGGATGGTCTACAAACACCAACCTTTCAATTAGCTGCCAAATGCACTGACTAATTATGCCAGAGTCTGACAAAACAGAAATGTGCAATTTGGATGACTGGTGACAATGCAGTAAGCTTCCACCAGAGTCCATTGTGGGACCTGAACCCATGCCCCGAGAACATTAGCCTGACCCTCATGGAAACTGATTAAACCAACACAAACGATTGATCCTGTTGGCATGTCCATAAAGGCATTACGAATGAAAGGATGAAGCTTTTAGTGCCTTCAAATATTCCTCAAAGATATACCAGACGACCTCTGAAATAAAACTCTTGTATACATCTATGGAAGGACCTGGAAAAGTTACATGGACTGGAAACAGGCACATGGGAGAAGATGGTCAAAGCATTGTGCAAAAGAAGTGCAGGGAAAGAAAGTACCTAGGAGGAAAGTTGAGGATAGAAATAAATCAAGAAAATAAAACTACATATATAGCATCATATAGAAAGGCATAAAACCATAATTAAAAAACCACACACTAACTAATAATATTTCACCCAATTAGCCAAGTGTCTAGATTAGAAGTTGCACGCATTCAATTTATTTTCAACCTTCAATAGTGTTGGGCAGAAAAAAATGCCAATTAATGCCTTTACATGTGAAGTATGTTGAAAATGTTGTGGGAGCAACCGATTCAGAGCCCAGGAGCATTATTCAGTGCCTATCCCACAGTATCCTATCTCAGTGTTAGCAAATGACTAATCAACTCTCATCCTAAATATTCTGAAATTACCAATGATTCTAATGAAAACTTGCACAAACATTTCAACACAGGCTGAAGCTAAATTGCACATCAGTAAACTTATTGTGTTTTTTTTTTAATATATAGAGAAGGGCATACCCAAAAAATCTTTAATAAATTTCAGGAAAAAGCACCTTGTGATCTAAGCAGAAGAGAAAAAATAACTGCCAGGCCTAATTAGTGCCTATTAAAATAATTAGGTTTTGGCATATACTTCTCCAACATGATAGCATTAGGGAATAAAGGTACATGATTATTGTAGCCACCAAATAGTAAAGGTCATGTTTTGCCCAGCATGTGCAATTCCTAAAGTGTCAGAAGTTGGCAATAAAATAATTGGAGGTGTTTTAAAAGACACCCAAAAAAAAAGAATCACAATAGACATACAACTTGGGTTTCAACTAGGCCCAGTAACCTTTAATACACACATACATGCTAGGTTAATGAGACCACTTCAAGAACATCCCAATGACTTGCTGCAGGCAATCCCAGTGAGAGGCCAACTGACAACCTAGTCAAGGACGTGGCTGTATATTTTACCTTGTGTCAGGCACAGAAGCTGTAATATTGGAAACTTACCAGGAATTTGTTAAAAACTAAATGCAAACTTCATTGGGGCAGCGCTATGATCTTGAAGAATTGAAGATTAAATGTTGTAGAAAGCAGGACACAGTTAATACTAAAATATTGTAACAAATTACCGTTAAGCCTGTCACATAGGTCTTACTCATTGACCGAGTATTGTTACTATAAATTTCAATACCGAGTTTCTGACATCAGTTATCATGGATGTCAAAAGGTTTATCAATGCAACTTTGACTTGAGAGTTGGGAGTTCATTACGCTTCGGTATTGTATAGTGATCCCATTCACCCACAAGCCTTGGTTAATCATTGATTACACCATTGATTGCATGGGACAATGAAAAGCAAAGGCAATTCAGGTTTCTTCTGAACTCTAGGAGGAGATTGTAATTCCCCGATAAACATATGGGTTAGTAAGGTGATGACTTCCTAAAAGCTTGGAATACTGGAATTCATATAATACTATTTGCAACAGCACAGATTGACTTGCTGTAGTCCAAGCTGAAACAGAATTCAGAGGTGTGGATAATTAGAGAAGATTCTGCGAAACTTCAGTACCATTTTAAAAGTCACGGTTTTTATTTCTGTAATAAGCTTTTTCTTTAACAAAAAAAAGAGATAACGGAAAAACCCACAACTTTTACATACAGAAGGAGGCTGGTGCAATTACATTTGTAGGGTTTAGAGGGATATGGGCCAAATGCTGGCAAACCGGACTAGATTAATTTAGGACATCTGGTAGGCGAGGACGAGTTGGACTGAGGGGTCTGTTTCTGTGCTGTACAGCTCTATCACCTAAAAGCTGAAAACTGCAAGGTGTTACAGCAACACTACAATCTGCAGTTGTTCGAATGTCATAAATTTATCAGGCACTCCATGAGGTTGCAGACAATTTCCACAGGATCATGTGCACAGTTGGAAGTTCCCCTATCTCTATGTGAAGATCCAGGTTCAAGTCCCACCTATCCAAAGATATGTTACAAAGTATCTGAAACAGGTGAATTTTTAAACATTTAAAATGTCCATTCTGTATGAGCATACAAAGTTATAAAAACGTGCCAGAAAGTGAATCCAAGTTCAAGACTTTTTATGCATTAATGTTAAATACAGTATAATCTATCCAGAACTCATCAGCAACATTGGCATATGAAGCTAACCATAGCCTACTAGCAGCAAGTTTGCAAGCACTGCAATCCAAATCCCAAAAGGAATACATTCCTCAAAATGATTCAAACTCCCATCCAACAAGGCTAACAAACATTCAATTTAGGGATAGGTTTCAGACTAACTGTGATGCAGAGTGAGATGCATAATAGAGAAAACAATCCCTCCCGACCAGTTTTGAAGAGCAGTACCTTAGATGGGATTTACCATTTTAGACTCAACTACTTACAATCACTTAACTGTAATTCAAAATTTACAGTCACCAAAATATTCATTAGAAAAAAGCATAATTTAAATTGGGTGTTCAAAACATGTTGCGAAATTGGTGCTAGGGTTTCTAGTTTAAGATGCAGTCTTAATCTCTGCCTGTAATGTGCCAACTTAAGTGCACCTTGAATAGCACACCCTGTTTATTTTCCACTTTAGCATTCAGTGTATTCCAACTAGAGGTAGTGTTTCTTCGTGTTCGGCACAGTTTGCACCACTGGATCATTCATACTGGACTGACAGGTACACAGGAAACTTTTAAAAATCAAAAAATAGACAAGTTTGTTCTTTTTAAAATTGTCTTTTATCTTAAATCACTTTTTTGTTTATTAAGTTGCTGTTCTTTAAGCAGTAATGTAGGCAAACATGTTGAGCTATTCTGTTCCAGCAACAGCAAACAGACATGAGAACTAACCCAGGCAATCAGCTTCACTTCTACTTCCCTCTTCCATCTTGTCTGGCTTTGTATTACTGCACAGTAAGCATTGTATTCTATTTTGTACAATACAATCCTTACAAAACCTACTTTGTCAACCGTATTTTTATTGTGCAAAAAAAGTCACAACTGTTTTTGAAGAATTTAAAGTGTATGGCTGGACTTGTTCATCTCCACACACAGGTGAAACAAAATCAATCTATACAGCATTCTCAGTCAGCGTTAGCTGTTGTCTTTGTGCGGTTTAGAGAAAGTGGGTGGCGTAGGATAAGATAGCACATTTTGGTAAAAACATTTACAGGTAAAAACAGTACAAATGCATTCAAATAATTTTTGAATACAAACAAAAAAGTGCAATATCATACAGGACACGTGTCACTAAATAGTGATGCGAATTAAAAAGTATGAAAGACTGCCAAGAATCAGGTTTGTCAGAAAGCAATATCAATGGCCAGGTCTTTTAGTGGGTTAAGTAAGTATCAAGTTGTTGATAGCAATGCAGTAGTCATTTAAATAAAGTCTCCCAGAAAGGAGCAGTATTTATTTTGTGTAAGTTTTGATTTTTAAAATTATTTATAGAAATTCTCAGGGGACAAGCGTGTGGTCTAAAATTCACTGCTTTTTCTAATTAGCTTTGAGATGTTGGCTCGAGGCCACTGTAACATCTGGTATAGGCACAACTGTACAGGTTGTCAGAAAGGAAATTCCAGTTTTCAGACCCTGGGATAATGAGTGAATGCCAATACAATTCCAAGTCAAAATGGTGTGCAACCTTGGAGGTGGCAGTACTCCCATATGACAGGTGTCATTATCCTTCTAGCTGATCGAAGACAGATTTGGAAAGTGGTGTTAAAGGCTGCTTGGTGAGTTATGGAATCATACAGCATGGAAACAGAACCTTCAGTCCAACCAGCCCATGCCACCCATAATTCCAAAAGAAATTAGTCCCACATATCTGCCCTTAGCTCATATTCATTAAAATATTTCTTATTCATGTACTAACCCAAATGTCTTTTAAACATTGTAAATATACCTGCATCCACCTCTTCCTCTGGAAGTTCATTCCACACATGAACTATTGTGCAAAACAAAAAAGTTGCCTCATATCTTTTTAAATCTTTCTTCTCACTTTATCTACATCCCACTTGATTTTATAAAACCTCTATGAAGGTCACCCCGCAAACTCCTATGCTCCAGTAAAAAAAAAAGCCCCAGCCTATCCTTAAAACTCAAATCCTCCATTTCTGGCAATATCCTGGCAAATCTTTTCTGAACCCGTGCTAGCTTAATATCTTTCCCATAATAGGGCGACCAGAACTGCACACAGTACTCCAGAAGAGGTCTCACCGATGTCCTGTTCCATCTCAGCACGATGTCCCAACTTCTATACTCAAAGTCCCAGCAATGAAGGCAAGTTGTGGAAATACAGTTTGTATATGGTACCCACTGCAGTCACTGTGCAGAGGAGAAAAACAATTGTTTAAAGCAGGCTACTCAACTCTAAATGATCTCCACCTTGAGCATTTTTGGGCCCACACTTTATACAGTATTCTATCTTGCTCCAGACAGGTGTATTGAAGATGCTAGACAGGCTTTGGGAAGTCATCACAATTGCTACTTTAGAGGCTATGAAAACATTTATCAGTTAGTGGGCAGTGGGTTTAGCCTAAAAAGGTGACACACAAAGAAATTTGAAGGTAACAAAGTTAACTTGGGCTACAGGGGGTGGAGAGATAAAGAGGAAACACATGTCAGTAAATGGTTCCTTTCCTATAGGATGGTACACAGTGGTGTTTTGTGGCTCACATAAGATATACTGTCAAAGTATATAGAAGTGATTCAGACACTAATAGCACAAAATTTGCCATAAACACAAACCCTTGAATGGAAAAACAGGGTGTAACAAATTCACTGAGATAGGCTGGCATAACAGGCAGACTAAATAGAATTTAATATTACATTTAAGGTGTCCTATTTTGTCAGAAAAGGAAAGGACGGACAAATTAGACTGAATGGTATATGCCTAAAGAGGTGTTGAGGGGCAGAAGGACCCAACATTGCAGGTGCACAGATCTGAGGCAACAGGACATCTTGACAATGGTTAGCAAAGCACGTAGGATCATGGGTTTCATAGCCAGACAAAGAATACAAAACCAGGAAAGTTATGGTATACATTTTTAAAACTAAAGTAGTTCCAGAATATTGCATTGAGGCTTCGGTACCATACTTTGGAAAGGAGATAGGGGTCCTTAGAAGACAGTAGAGCAGATTGACCATAACATCTCCACCAATTAAGGATTTTAGCTGAGATAGTAGGAACTGCCGATGCTGGAGAATCTGAGATAACAAGGTGTAGAGCTGGATGAACACAGCTGGCCAAGCAGCAGAGGATCAGGAAAGCTGACATTTAGGGTCTAGACACTTCTTCAGAAATGAAAGTATTTTAGCTACAAGGTTAGACTGGAAAATGGTAATCTCAGACTAAAGAAAATGGAAGGATACAACTTTGACAGGTTTAGATATAAATGTTTATTTCTTTACACCCATTAATACTATTGGCATCAGTACTTTTGGGGGCAAGGGGAAAGAAAAGAGAAGGCACAAATTTAATGTTTTGGGCAAGAGATGAGCACAGGGTGAAAGATGACAGGAAAAAAACTTATGGAGCAAACAATACAAGGGACCCCAATTTATGCACAACTGACTTATGAACACTCATTCTGAACATGATCCCGAACATGATCCCATACATGGCTTAAATTTTTTTTTTTAAAAGACCCAACATACAACATTACCTGTACAGACAAATGGCTGCTTTCCATTGTGCTCCAACTTGCAAACAAGATCAATTTCCGAGCAAAGTCCAGAACAGAACCCATATGCCTGCCTGTAACCTGGAATTTACAGGTCACAAGGGGGGCTGAAGTGGAGACGTGTGGGGGGGACAAATACAACTAACTGGATTGCTCCAGAGGGCTTGCATAAAGGTGATGGGCCAATATACTCTGCACCATAAATGGCTGATTCTGTTTCGTAAGTAAAGTCACTAAAATTGCCATGATCCTGGAGGACCATTGGGCTGCTCGCTCATTAAAAAGAGGCAACTAGTAGTGGTTTTACCAGAGGGTCATCACACCTCAGGCAAAGGCAGGACCTTCATGGTAACCTCAGCCAGTACAGGAAATGAGCCTGCAGTTTACATTACAATCAAGCATCCAGCTAACCGAGTTGAACAACTGCCTGTAAGCAGATGAAAACCAAGCATCAAAAATTGCTTAAAAAAAAGGATGCTGCTAAAGCTTTTTATTTTACATTCAACTGGACAAAATTTCAAAACAAATATACTTATAACTATAGGAGAAAAGGGTACCAACTAGTTTATCAGCCAGCTTGGATTCTCCATGACACTGCCTCGGCCAAAAGCAACAGGGGCCTGCAGGCTCCCAAGTTGCCCACTAATGAAAAAGGTGCAAGGCTTGAACATATTTCTTCTGTTTGTAGAGAAGTGGTCACTACATATGAAATCATGTCACTTCCAGCACGTTCAAGCTTTGCACCACTTCTGAATTACCCAGGAGCTCGGGGAGCCTATAGTTTCTGGTTACTACTTCCATGGCCAGAACCAAGTTGCCGAACAATCAGTACCCTAGTCTCCTAATAGTATAAACTGCTATAAGAGTGTGTTAAGTTTAGCATCCTTGTATTCATCCTGATAGTTTCATCAGTACATTTCTTATTTCAACACAACCTTCTGCTTAAATAAGTTTGGATCAGCATAGCCACCAGCAAACATGAAACTGTTCAGAATTATAATGGCAGGTTGTGGAAAATTAACATGATCTGGATATTGTGCCAACATAGAGCAAAGGTGCACAAGCTTTCATTGAGAAAATGTCTACATAGGAACTGATTCTTGACATGACGACGAATGCCAATAAAAGTTTTGGAGCCATATTCTCAGTGAATTGTACATTGATTCTTACATTCTCAGAATATTCATATTCAAAAACTTTGAGAAATCTCTCAATCAGTTGCTGAGTTATGTTGGGCCAACTTCAGTTACTGAGCTGGAAATGGCAACTCTGCTCGAGAAACTCAGGTCTGGCAATATCTGTTGCGAGAAAGCATGATGTTTTTGTTTCATATTTCCAGCATCCAAGGTTCTTGGCTTTATTTTGCAGCTAGTATAATGGTGCCTGTATAATTAGCAACCAAGACACATTTCCCATAGAGATTTCAGAAGAGGTCTGACTTTCAGGATATTCTTGAAAGAATAATACTTGGTTTAACAAGACTTAAATTTTAGATTTCTACTTTTGAACATCATACTGTTAATCTACATAATAAATGTTACTTTTCAAGCAAATGTACAAGGCCTTGAGTACTGTGTCCAATTCTAGCCACCCTGCTATAGGGAGGATTAATTAAGATGGAGAGGGGTCAGAAGAGATTTACCAAGAATGTTGCCAGTTATGGAAGGTTTGACTTGAAGTTAAGATGACCTTAGGTGGTTTATAAAATCATGAGGTGTAGATAGGGAAAACCCACCTACTGTTAAACCTAGGATGGGAATTTCAGGACGAGGGGCATATTTTTAAGGTGGGAGAAGAGATTTAAAGACAAAGGACAATTAAAAAAAATATATATAAACACACAAGGGTGGCTTTCACGTGGAATGAACTTCTTGAGGAAGTGATGGATGCTGGCACAGATACAATGTTTAAAGACACATACAAGGTCATGAATAGGGAAGGTTTGGAGGGATATGGGCCAGAAGCAGGCAGGTGGGACTAGTTTGGTTTGGAATTTTGTTTAGCATGGACTGGTTGGACCAAAAGGATGTTTCTATGCTGTAAGACTCCCTGACTAAATTTGAGCATATTAAATAGTCAGTACCTTGGTGAGGAGACAGACGCAGGTTCTAATTCTCCTCTGCTCAGCAACTTGCAACACTAGTGTAATGCTTGGACCAAAACTGAATTCTTAGGCTCCATGCACACAAGCTTTTTTTTTTTTTTAAAAAAAAACAAACAGCACTTGCCCAAGACTTAGGCTGTAAAGATCTAAGAAAATGTAGATGTTATTGCGGAGTTCACTCAAGCAAACAGCTAAGCAAAATAGTAGAAACATTCATTCATCTCATGTCCAAACATAAATTGCAATGAAAACACAGCTCTCGTTGCCCTTTTAATTCTCTGTACAACATTGTGTTGTTGTATTGAAAAGGCTAACATTTAAGGCAGCAAGTGACCACATAAATAAACAGCTTCATTATGCTTTTCCAGAGAGGATCAAAGTAGTTAGCCCTAGCATTTGATTACCTCACGTATGTTGGTTATTGAGTTGCTTGGAGATCTTCAGGTTTCAGGCGTTTTCATTCAGGTTTACTTTGCTCTTGTGGTTCATTCACGATACTAGCAAGTGCACTTGCTCATGACAGGTTACTACTTTGGAAATAAAAAGGCCCCTGCACAACACCACAACTTGCATTACAATGCAAAATGATCCATGAATTATCCAAAAAACACAGATGAATATCATGATTCAGCCATCTGGCTGCACAAAATTATTCAGCAGCAAGTTGGAAGCACTTTTTTTTATTTGCCACTTCATTCCTTGAATACTTGTTCGTTCAATTTATTTTCTGTTCACATGATACCCGTGTTATGCCATTCTGCATTTAGTCATCAGCCTCCGGCTCTGAAGGCCAACAAACAATCAGGCTTCAAACTGTACAGCTTCTATCAGAAGCTTTCATATGGAGCATGCCCAATTTAAAACTGCAAGTGACAGTAATTGAATATTCATTCCCTAGGAATCTGACGTGTGCAGAGATAAACCACTATAATGAGCAGAAATGAACTTTGTAATGGATGGGTGGGAAAAAGGGTTTTGCAGTCCAGTTCTCAAAATGGAACAAGGTGAATGAACATAAAAGCTTCCACACAATTTCATGCGCTTCCTCACAATCCAATTGGATTACAGAAAATTAATTAAATCTTTCCCAGAAAGGATTTCCCCATTTATACTTAAAATTGGTTGCAAATATAAAAGGTTTCAAAACTTGAATAGTGCTGGGGTTTTGGACATATTTAAATCAATCAATCATAAGCATCTAGGCACCTTGTCCAGAAATGCAGGACTAGCAAGTCATCAATATGACTGAATGTAATTATACAACAGACAATAATTAAGAAATTCATTTGCATTTTGAATACATCAAGCTAGATACTGATAAGCAGACATTCCAGTTTTAACAGTCATTTTATTGCACGCGTACAGGAGAGCTCCTTTTGGTAGAAGTTACAGACAAGTGAATTTCAAATTTGACTATAAATACTACTTTTATATATACAGTTTCAAACAATATTATTTATGCATACTCTTATCTTAAAGTGAATTTGCAGGCATGGGCTGACTGCATTGAGATTCCCCAAATGTTAATGTACTGTATTAGATCTTCAGTGCTTATTCTTTCCCTCTCAATTTACATAATATAAAAACACTTGAAAGCAGGCCATTTTACAGCATATTACATTTCAGACTCAGTAGTCAAAGGACTAGTTTACTACGTGACTGCCTCCAACTCCCATCTAAAACTCTTCCACTCCCACCCACCAAAAGGCGACTTTGATTTACCTACCCCCAATCATTGCTTGTGTGCCTCTATGAACAAATACCTCCTGCATTAGTTGAAAGAAGGAAGAAAGCACAGAGGCCAGGTCCAACATTAGTACACAGAGAAGGTGCTTTAGCTGGTAGGCAATAGACAAGACTGGACAGATATCTCAAAAAGAAATGTTACTTTGTTCCCGACCTTGAAGGGACAATGTACACATCACCCTCCAGGCTCCACTCAATTCTGAATGCCGCTGTTTACTTTTTGTGCAGTGCAAGTAAGTCACAAGACGACGTAGCACATAACTTGGAGCAACTTTCAGCGAGTGTTATTTTTTGTGCGTGTGTGTACTCAAGAGCAATTTATACTCTTCAAAAGGTTAGTCCAGTGAACCAGACTGTTTATCAAGTGTTAAAAACAAACTATTCAGCAGTTAGTAGATTTGTACTGTAACGTTTATTAAAATAAATGCCAGGGTTAATAGAAACAGCAAACACCATGAAATAAAATGCAAGCATGTAAAAACATTTTTAACAAGAAACTTATTAAATGGATAATGAGTTAACAAGTCAGAAAAGGCAACACTCCCAATGATAGATGATTACAATGAATCTGCAAGAGTTTCTGGCTATCAAAACCACAGGGCCTCAAATTGGGAACAAAAAATGTATATAGTATATAATATACATACAAAATGAAGATAGAAAAATACATTATAAACTTGTAACAATGGTGGTAATTACAATACTATACATGTGTGTAGGCAATATGTTGAATATTGTACACAGCATATGTAATTGCTTTGCATTTGACCAACCATCACGTAACAGCAATGTCTTTGAACTACACCCCTTAATGTAACTGAGGGAATACATAATACTGTTAAGAAAACTTTCAATGTTTTGGTTACAAAAATAACACTGACAAAAGAGTTTACATTATTTGTATAAACTCAATGAAAGCTGACAAAAATTAAAACATTGAAGGGCAGCAAGTAATAAACACATTGGAGATGGTTTCAAATTTGTTCTTATGCGCTTTGTTCTGAAGTCAAACACTGCAGCATTTCAGTTTAATGATAACAGCTGGTTTGTTGGCTTTTTAATTAATTAGGCAAAACTAAGCCAAGGCGGCCTTCATTTTGTAAGTGACTAATAGGAAACATTTGCTTAGAATGTTTACTCAAAAAAGGCTACGACTTTATGAAAAAATGGCACAGAGAAAATTGAAGGTATAAACTTAGGAAGACAAATGGCACAAAATACAAACTAGTTGAGAAACTATTTCACACTTGTTGCATAGAATCAATGAACTGAATTCTTCAGACAGGCCTAAACTTGAGTAGCTTCACACAACTGTCCTCATACTGTTCTATCATCTTTTGAATTTTTTTGCCAATAAAGACTGCTTCCCTCCTCTCCAATGATGGACTGGCATGCATCATACTTAGGTCAAACAATATGTTAGACACTTACAAATTGACCAGGCAGATATAAGGCACTATTTTGCTTTCTTTATGCTCCTCTCTTCTCACCCACAACCCTGCAAAACACTAGATACACTGTTTTGGTCTTCTGTTTTGTTTACAACCATCCAGTATCACTTCCATTACTTTTTTAAAAATTTTTTTGTATTTTGTTACTGCAAGTAAGTATAAAAAGCTAAATTGTCAAAAATATATATTTCTTCACCAGCACCCTGTAAAAGTATCTAGTTTTCCTCTGTGGTTTAAATGCACTGTACTTATCTACACTTTAATAACATGTATACAGCAAATAGAATAGGCAAGCATGGCTTTCACATCCTTCTTAAAAGAAGTGTCTATTTATGGAGAGAATTAGAAACAGTTTTTTTGCATCCAGAAACATGACACATTATGAATGCACCTCAGTGTCAAGGTATATGTGAACAGTACGAAAGTTATCGGTTGCACTTAAAAATCAAGCTGAGCTCAAAGTACAAGACTAATACATTGGATAAACGTAGGAAGCTCAAACGAAATAAAGACCTTAAATATGTTGGGGAAAACTTTGTCAGGTACATTTCATCTAACATGCACAATAGTGATTGCGGATGTTAGATGCTTTAACAAAAAAAAGTTCAGACCCCAGCAGCTATTTTTGAAACTTTTTGACACTGTGGATTGTCCCTGTGGACAGGTAGCACTGGCAGTAGATGTCTAGGTTTAGACAGAGTCAAATTTAAACTAAGAACAATTGTGAACATGAACGTTCTTGGGGAAACAGGGTAAGGTTTAACAGAAACTTTACTGATCAAACAGAACATCAGAGTGGAGAACTTCACACTGCAGATTATTTTATCAATTGGGCAAAAGACAGTGGTTGCAAAGCTACAAAGTAAAATAAATCTGAACAGGAGAAACTATCCCTTTTAAAAAAATATTGATTGATCCAAGGAGTTGAATTCATTGATAATCTTATTCATTATGCTTTTCTCAATAGCTTCAATAACCTAGAAACTTTGCTTAGCTGCTTATAATACTAAACGGCATCTTAATTCTGGTACGATTCAAAAAAGTCAGAAGTGGCCTTAGAAAAGTGTTTGGCAAAAAAACGAAGGTTCTGTACACGAGATACTTTTAAATCTTTGTCCTTAATTGTAGAGGTCAATATTATTTTGTACTGTCAGTATCGAACTCTCCCCCAATATACCTGACTCAAGGTCCATCCATAATGAATCACAAATGCTTTCAAAGACTTTAACTACTACATAAATTACATCAGATGTCCATCACATTTGTCCATGGCAACTGCCTGTACACCGCTCAATCCCCTGCCAGTGCTGTTAGGAGACCTTTCTTACCATTCTTTAGGGAGAATCTTTAAGAGATGATCACTGAGAAACAGTGGTGAGGGATGAACTGGACTTATTGCTTTAGTATTATTCAGTGCAGGTTCTGGTACCACACATTCACCCAACCAGAAAAGCTGTGGCTGGAGCTTTTACTTTTTTTTAAAAACGCAGTTAGGTAACGAGACGAACAGACAGTGCCTCAGCTCGCTGCATTGAAGACAGGCAAGCATAGGCGATAACCAGTTAACTGATCAGCAGGCAGGCATGGTCAGGTCATCATTGGGTGAAGAGTTCAGAGGTCAAAGGTCATGGGTTAGTTGCCTGTGGCAGCTGGGTAGTTAGGAACATAAGAAAACAAAAAGATAGAAAAAAGATATTAGTGTCAGCTAGTGAAGACTGATGACATGAAAACTAACCATAACTAATAAAACTATTTTTATTGACAAAGATCTGAAACAATCATGAGTAAAAGTATCATGATTTGAACATGAAAACATCAAACTTCTAACAAAGTAATAGAAATACATTTAAGACTAATTAATGGTTAGTAGCAGTCACAATATAAAGTTCAAGGCTGGAAGAATTTTTGCATAAAATACATCTACCCAAAGTCAAACAAATTTAGAGCAGTGGTCCATTAACTACAGTCCTAGTTCCCTCAAGAAAGAGAGCAAATAATTAAATACATAAATATAAAGTTTTAAACTGACAAAATACACAACAAATTGGGCCATATTTTGTTTTCAGACATATCATGCCACATTTATTTCTGACCTTGCACTAAGGCTCTTTCTTCTGCAACCCACAATGGACTGCTGCCACATCCTTGCCCAGGACACCAGGCACTTCTTTCCCGGTGTCAAAATAACTGGGAAGGCCCCAAGTGGAATAACAGGAGACTCAAAAACCACTGCCTCTTCTTTGAGGCACACAAGTTGAAGGTTCAAAGTATCCAACAACTGTGCTTTAGCTTTTGTGCTCATTCCACAGATAACAGAATCCTGTTGAATTTTAGTCTTGCTCACAAGCATGTGACAGCTTTCGTATGGTGGAAAACAGTATTTCAGACCAAAATTGTAATGAATTCACGTGTTCACTTTTTGGTTAATAACTAGAAGCCTGTAACTTTACATACTGGGTACTGTTGAGATGGTGATCCTTTGGTCTCGTACAATTTGAATTGTGGTCCTGCCAGATTTTTGTAGGGTCCAGGACCCAGGACCATTGGATTCATCCAGCCCTGAAGGTCTATAAAAAAAAATTGTGGGAAGAGAGACAGCAAAAGAATTCAAAACGTTTTTCCAAAGATGGTTGCGTTGACTGCTATTAAACATTAGTATTTAACAGCAAAAAAATTGCAAGGCTAAAAAAGGTACTGTTGCCATAGGTCAAAGTTTACATTTAAAGCTCGAGGAAACTATTTTGCTTCCAAAGGTTTATTTCAAATTATACATTTAAAAACCATTGTTGCCACATTGAATGAACATGTAAAAATCTGTTAACCAACTACTTCACAGATCATTTAGGAGCCAAATATAAGTGGGCATTTCAATGGGCATCTGAAATTGAATACTTGGAGAAAAAAGTCTACACAAAACTGTGACATGTACTTCAAATAACTGCTTGCAGTTTCAATTCATATTGCCAAAAAAGTTCAGACAAACAAACATCATTCACCTTAAAGCTCACGTTGAGTACAGTTAAAATCAAATTTATAACATTGCACATATTAAATAAAGTTATTCTATAAAGCCACCACATTTTGGAACCAGTAGGGAAGAAGTGGGACTACACTTACAGCAGGCACACTGTTGAACAATATATACATAATACTTTGGATTTGCAGGAAAGGTGACATCAATATGTACATTTAATAATTTCATCACCTCTTCTGCCCACAAGCACAAACTTTGGGAGCATTCTAGCTAGTGCTTCCTGGAGCAAGTTAACCTTCAATTTCACATGGAACATTAAAAGCACTATTTTAAATATAATGAAGAAATGCTACAAGAAAGTAAAACCTTATTGAACAAAAATATTCAAACAACAGCAGTTACCAGGGCAAAAATTCCAACACAGGAAAGCTAGAACACCAATATTTTATTAAGACTAAATCAGGAGCAAAACATTTGCAGAGATCAAAAAAAAAGAAATACAAGCTCAGTGCAAAATTGAACAGTCTTAGAGTAGGCATAACCCTCAAATATTTGCAGACCTATCATAAATCCTCAGGTACCAACGTTAACTGTAAACATTTCCAATTTATATAATAGAGGGCTGAATATCATCTGTTCAGGCAGTTATTTATAAAGAATGATTCCAGCTGCAAGAGCTACTACTCTAACCTTAAACTAAATGAAGAAATAACTACAGTCAAAAGTCTTTTTAGCTAGTAAAAAATTGTTTTGAAATATTTCAAACTTAATGCTTTTTAAATTATTGTATAAGCCCACACTACTGTCCTAGATTTAAATGCAACTAACCAATTTGGAACCAGCCATTATAATACTCCTGATTTATCAGATTTATATTGCCTTGCAAACATTAAAAAGGTATGAATTGATCGAGAATGTTCAAAGCATTCATTAGATAAACGATTAAGTGAGGACATTTTAGTAGCTTCATAACTTTGAACTCCCAATTCAAAAAAAAACTCCAAAATCTCAGCAACTAGTCCTGTCTTATACAAATGCATACAGTGTACTTTTATTTTATGATTAGTTTATTTTGCAAAGTCATGGATGGAGTGAATTTGCAAAAAAAAGGCTAGATTCAGTGCAAGTAAAACTGGTTTTCATTTTCCTGAATTATTTACTGCTTGTACCATTCAGGAATGTAAAGAATTTGTTCTTGATTTGTAGTGTTCTTTATTGATAATTGGAATAAAATCAGTACGTTACAGTTGGTCATTTCATGTTCCTCAATCCACTAACCCAAGTACTGCCTGTACTCAAAGTTACAGCTTTAATATTGATCAAAGTAAATGCCATTTTGGCGATAAGTCTAAACTAACCTCTGTCTGCGGTCACAACCCTTTGGTAAGGATGGACACGCGAATCATGCCTCCGAACTTTAGTTGCCATCGCACCTAGTTAAATTGTAACAAGTCCAAAAGAGAGTTAGAATTTTTTTCTAGAATAAAACTGAAAATTGGTGAAGTAGTACACAATTCAACAACATACAATGACTTGAAAAATTATGCAAAAGTAAATTTAGGTAGTCTTGCCAGATAGTATTACTTTACTAACTGCTTATCTCTTAGTATTGTGCACTGGGGCTGTTAAAGGGTCTCATTCAGATACTGCAATTAGGAGCTAAAGGTCAGGCACGTATTTATACTCATAGTGAGATCAGCCTGGCTTGAAGTAGTGCAACTCTAGATATTAGGGTTGGAAATCGCTTGCTGTCAACATACAGACAACCTAAGAAAAGGCCTGAGGAATGGTTGCATCACTTATTCATCCAAGTAAATTACTCAAATGCAGCTTCATAGTCAATGTTAGTTGTTTGGCCTATCCCAGCATGTAAAAACTGACAAAAATCAGCAAGATTGCATTTGATTCTCTTTTAGTTGCAATTATTTAAGTGTGATAATACCACCCATTTCTTGAATCAATATTTCCTAACAACTGGCATATAAGCTAAGCTTCTCCTTTTCTGCAATACAATTTTTCCTAAAATTCGACATCCTAAAACTGGACATAAATTGATAGGATTATTGTAAACTGATTAAAATGAACCCTGCAGTCAAAAGTAGTAATTACAGGATTTCTCTCAATAGCATCAAGGAAGGTTCTTTACCAAACCCTAAAGGGCAAAGAACTTCTTTTTTGAAGAAAACGGCTTTGCTTCATTACCACATTGTTACATACAAACCTCAGTCATGTCTTATTCTGTTAGGACTGATCTACATATAACATATACATATAGCTGGCATTTAACAAGGCAAGTTTCTACACAACTTATAACCCTTCCAAACATGGGTCCATTCCCAATTTCAACAATATTTTACGAGCTCTTTATCTTTCCAAAACTTTAAGACTTCTGTGGGCCTTGTTACAATTTTGTGTTGTTAGGTAAACAGCACCACACAAGTTATCTATTTAATTATACTGTTGTGCTATATGGTTAATTAAGTTAGCACCAGTAAATATTCAAGAAAAACTGTGGGCATCAGTTTATACATGGAACTTAGTGCAGAAGAGAGATCTGGAACCACAGTAAAAACCCAACAGCATCCATTGATAAGCAGTTAGTAAAAAAAAAAAGTATAAAAATAAATGAGCCTTGCACCAAGCAGAGATTGAAACACTGCAGATTTGGATCACGAGTGCCAGTTTGGCAAGTGTCAGTGTGTTACAAGGGTTGATCAGTGGTTAGTGTGCATGTGTGCTAGAAGATCAGATTCCAATACCTCTTGCTCTCAGATTTAAAAAAAGAAATGTACTTGACTAACTCAGAACAGTTGCTTTACAGTACCAACAAGAAAGGAGGTCAGAATCAGCATTTCCAGATTTTGCATCAGAATTTCCTTTGAGACATTAATTAAAGCATTCTTGAAGCTTCACCAAATCTGGATCCAATTCACAGGCACAGAGGTTCCACAATGTGATGACAAACCCATAAAGCCTTAGCCACAGCAAATTTGTTTGCAAATTATAATTTCTCTTCAGTTAGCAGGTTATGGGTTAATTTACCAATGCTTACAGATTAATGTTTTTACTGAGACCAAAGCACTAACCCACCATTACAGAAAAAGCAGCAATGTTTGGTAGATGGAAGAAAGCTTGGGACCAGCTATGATTCCAGTAATAGTTTTCATCTGGCCTTCAATTCACCATAGTCAAGTCTTTCCAAAAGCTAATGCCGTATTCATATGGGTCAAGCAAAGAAAACCACAGATTTCAGAATTTCATCTAAACTAACTTATGGCAATCATAAACATTAATGGTGTCTATTTTATTCTTGAATTATCAGCATTATCAATTGAATTATCAATTGTGGACCTACAACTACTGGAAAACTAGACAAATGCATACAGACATTGAGAATTAAAAGAACAATGACAGTGTTATTTAATTTGGGCTGGATTTAAACCCAGACAATAGACAAGAACAAACACTGTTCCAATCCACTGCATTACTGACATTTTTCTTGCAATTTTTCATTCTGATGTAGAATTTTAACAGCTCAAGGATAAACAAAACGCTGATTTGGAGCAATTTTCAGTAAATTTACTGGTTCATATGTAATTCTTAAAGTAGTGCAGGCACCTACAATTAAAAAAGATTTTAAATTATTTTTCACTTTTGAAATCTAACAGTTTGTGGAAAAGCTGAAAGAAACCTCTAATTCTGGTACTTTTTGATTATCACCGTACATATCAGCTCCTTGCTGGTCCAAGTACTTTGACAGGATGTGATATCACATTCTTCCGAATCAGGTCTTCAGTGTATCCACTTTTCAACAAATCGCTACAAGTGAACATTTGTCTCAAAAAAGTGCTTAGGTACTTTAAACCACTGACCGTGTCCTTAAGTCTTAAGGTATATTGTATGATGTGGTAAAGCCTGCCAAATACTGAACACCCTGTACCCAAAATAAGCATCGCTATACTGCTCGTGTTTCAATGTGCTTGGTCAGACTCTTCACTTCTTCTGAAGTTATTTTTCCTGAGGATTCAGACACATGTCCCATGCATTCTTAGCCTTTTGTTGGAAAAGCCATACCTAAGAACAAACAATTATCAAGGTAAGACAATTAGACATCTTCATTTGAAAGAATCCAATGACATTGTACTGTATACCCATTGCTCTCAGTCTTAAAAAAAATTGCGTAATGAACTTTATGAACTTGCAATGATTAAGCTTCTTACCCGCTTGCAAACCCCATCTCTCATGTGCACAGTCCTGCTGTATGAGTAATGTTGTTTTTAAGTGGAGAACTGGGTAATCTGGAATCTAACTGAACTGAATGGCAGGAAAGACTAGTGAGGAGGGGCAAATAATACTCAATGTTATTTGTAATTGTAAGAAGGCAGACTAGATTTTTTATCATGTTCCCACTTTACAAAGCAGGATGTGCTGTTCCCTTTTCAAATAGTCCAAAAATGCAGACTGCCAGAATGGCTTTAATAAACATCTATTTTCTCACCCCAAGGTTTTCAAATATACAAGTTTACTGTGGTTCAACGGGAGCAAATGAAACATCTTGATAATACAAGTTGGCATTATTAGGTATGGAAGTACAGTGGCCACATTACTAGACTAGCAATCCTGAGGCCTAATAATACCGTTGAATTCTCACCACTGCAGCTGGAGAATTTATTTGCAATTAGTTGAATAAAACCTAGAACTGGTACCCCATGAAACTACAGGATTCCATAAAATCCTGGTTTACCAAGGCCCTTTAAAAAGGAAATATGCTGGACTTAGCACAGCAATCTGGCTGACTTTTGGCAGCCCTCAAATCGCCGAGAAGGCACACATTGTATAAAAATTGACAATAAATGCTGGCCTTACTAGCAGCACCCATTTACCATGAGTAAGCAGAAATGATTTATAGGTTGCAAGTTTTCACTTTTGCTCCATGAGTTTTTCTAGAAGGGCTACATGTAGCCATTTCTCCAACTACATAGCCAAGACTTGTATTTTTGTACTTGCATGCTGCACCAAGCCATTACAAAAATATCAATTTTAATAAAATTTCCAGTTACTATTTTAGCACAAGAACTACAGGGCAAGTTGTTTCAAGCACAGTAAAATATTATGATTACATTTTATATTGTACATGTCCTTTTTTTATTAAAATGGAAAGTACGATTATCAAGAAGGAAAAGTCGTTGTTCAAATGAAGGACATCACTACTTTTGGCTACCTCTTCCACTGCCACAACCATACTATGAATAACCCCTAGCTTCTACAGCGTTGCCTTGCAATCAACAGCAAGTTCTTCTCTGCATACATTGGTTTCAAACATATTTATTTCTATTCATAATTGATTCATCTTTAATTTACTCCATTCAACACTGGATGCGTCTAGTACAGTCAGTGATTGTTAAGTAAAAGATTAAAAGTCAATTTTAAACAGACTTAAAGCAGTAGGGCTGACAGAATTTAATTGCTGTGGCAAACTCCATTCAATATCTTGAATCTAAGCTCAGAGAAAAATGGACAAAATCAGCCAGTGTTTTTTTTTGATTTAAAGCAAATAACTAAATTATTTTCATCTGGCTACATGAACATACTTGTTTAACGCAGTATAAAAGGCAGTGCAATCTCAGTCCTCCTTTAAAAAGGAAAGAGCCATACCTTTTTCTAACTTCAAGTAACAATATTTAAACTCAAGACTAGTATATTATTTCCAAAAACAAAACATTAAATTCACAATGTCAATATTGATTAGTCTTACTTTCTGACTTTGCTTACCTAGAACCCCACTTGGCTCCATTGGATATTCCAGTAAAGATGCAGCTGGTGCCAGAGCATATGGATATTCGTAGGGTGCTGTATAAATTATACCAGCTTCTGGAGAAGATGGCACTAAGGCAGTTGGATGAGGGGTTCCATTAGGCATAACTGCAGTTGTCTGAATTGGCCTAATTATATTCATTATGGCAGGACCAGCTGGCGTAGAGGCACGCAAGGCAGCTGGTGGAAGCATGGGCGCAGCTGGTCCAGTTATCAGCCGTGGACCCTGTGACGTTGCTGCAAGAGAAAAGGCAAGGGTAGCTGCAGTAAGCAACAGGGATTGAGAGGGGGGGTGGGGAAGAAAAGGATGGTGAGCAGGAAACAGGAGGGAAAGAATTAAAGAAAAAGTATGATAGGGAAGGAAAACAGGAAATTAGTCCATGCAATGATCACATGTACCCACACAAGCAGCCCTACTGCAAGCTGATTTCCCATTACCAATATTCACCAGGCAAATTTTTAAAGAAACAAAGACAGCGCAAAATAAACAGTGATACAGACAGCAAACTCACCACACAAAAATAGACAAATTTGTGGTTTAAACAAGCAATATGATAAGCACCATTAACAGTTATCTGAGATCAGGGAAATGGAGTGTTATATTGTGTACCTAATCTCCTCTGTTTTTAAGTTCATTTTATTGAATCTGTTATTAAACAATACCTATATAATTCTGAAATGGAAATATGAAAGCAATGTGTACAATTCAGATTTTTTTCAACCAAAAGCATACTTATTATTCAATACAATTCTTCAATTCTAATTCTTAAAGTGGATTTCTTTTGCTGAACCAATCCCCTTGAATTTCAAACGTTACATTATCCACAGATCTCAGATGAACTGTTAGTGAATAAACAGATGCATGCCCCAATTATTCTCATGTACAGACAGTGGCACTGGCATTTCTACATTCTATAGTATTGATTCTTACTTTCTTAGCTGCATTCAAGTGAGCGAGTGCAAAATTTGTACAAAATTTTACCAAATGCAGTTACTTTTATGTACATGCAAAGTGATGCCAGTTGTTTATTGAATTTATTTTGAGAAATGTCTATCATTAAACCAGTGTGGAAATAAAACAAAAAAAAAGGTCAAGAAATGCTGGCAATTCTCAGGTCAGGCAGCACCTGCGTAGAGAAAAACAAGTTGTTTTAGGTCAAAGACCTTTCATCAGAGCCAGCTGACAAAAAAAGGTCAGTAACCTAAAAGTGCTAAGTTTTTCACTCCACAAATGCTGCCTGATCTGATGAGCAATCCACCATTTTCTGCTTATCAGATTTCCAGCACACAGAGTATTTGGCTTCTGTACAAGAATGGAGCTGTCAGCTCACATAATCAGTGAGCTTGTATGACTAACATTGCTGCCATACGTCACCAAGAGGAGCCAGGGCAGTTAGAAAGAAATAACAGTTGACCAGTTTCCATCACCTGAATTGCAAACTAGAATCAACTCTGCAATCATCCCTCAAAAACAAAACAAAAACGACAATCAATATAGCAGGCTCCTTTAGAATAATCTAAATGCCTGTTTGGTCCCATATATAAAAAAAAAATCAGCTCCAACTGGCATCATCTCATTCATGTATTCGGTATGCAAAGCTACATACTTTTGCACAATCATGCAAGTGAATGTTTTGAAAGGAAAAACCCATGAAATTGCAGATCAGAAGACCGACTTAATGCAAGGTAATGTTTTAGAAGTGGATTAAAACAGAATTGAGGCAATACTCCACTCAAAAAAAAATTTTAATCTATCCCTTCACAGTTCAAAAGATTAAACTGAAAACAAAACTGATCACAAAATAAATATTTAGCATGCTGATAAAAAGTTACAATTAATTTTAATGAGAATTTAACAGATAAGCTGATCACTCAAATTCAAAACTCTTCAATAGAGCAAATCATTTACTTCCCATTTCTTCTGGTTCTTAACTCGGACACTCGGATAATTTTAAGCAAACAGTTTGTTACCACCCCACAAGTCACTGTATACTTGAGTCACTTTCACATATCAGTAATCTTAAACTGTAAATTTAAAAGACATTACATAACCTTTAATCCTTTTCATTAGAAAACTGACAGCAGCTTAAAAAGTATCCGATTTTTAAACAGTTGAACCATTTAAATCCCTCTAACACTGTATACCTCCCCCGTCCTCTCCTTTCTTTTAAATGCATTGTTTGTGACCAAATATGAAGAATATTGAAGATTACAACCCATGAGACTGTCACAAATTATTGAAAGGATTCTGGAACTAGGGGGCATAGTCCGAGAATTGGGGACTGACTGGTCGGGGCGGGGGTTAGGAAGCACTTTTACACACATTAAAGGTGTTAAGTATTTGGAACTCTTCCACAAATGGCAGTGGATGCTGAGTCGGTTGTTAATTTAAATCTGAGATCGGCAAGTTTTTGTTAAGCAAAAGGCATTAAAAGAATATACCTGCCTTTGGTGCATATAGAGTGAGGCCACGGATCAGCCATGATCTCATCGAATGGTAGAACAGGCTTGAGGGTCTGAATGGCCTATTCCTGTTTTTATGTATTCCAGTCAACCACTACCACTAACTATTTTGGTGGGTGTGCGTGCATCGGAGGAGATAACCCTGATCTTACTACCTTTAACAGCTTCTACTTCATCCTTCCCTCAGCTCCAGAAAATCTCATTCATGCATTGCTCTCTAGATTACTCCAATGTTCCTCAGCACATTCCCATTTTTGTCCTCTAGGAGTTAATACAAACTTCTGCTGCTCACATACTAACACAGAATGTCCCATTAAATTCATTACTATTAACTGGCCTACACTGGCTTCTATTTAAGCAATATCTCAATTCTAAACATTTCACCGTGGTTTTTAAATCCCTCCCAGGTCTCAGTCCTCCACATCTTTGTAACATCTTTCAGCTCTAAAGTCCTCAATTCCTGCAGCTCTCCAATTCTGGTCCCTTGAACCTGTTTTTAAAATCACCCATCAGCACGTTTTCAGTTGTGCAGGCCCTAAGCCTTGGAATTTCCTACCTAAGCCATCACACTTCTTTACTTTTCTCTTTTTTTGATGCACCAAAAAACCTTTGTTCAAGTTATTAGCTATTTGTTTTAATTTTCCTTAAATATTTCAGCCTTCCTGTTCATGAAGTGACTTTACTTTGTTAACGATGCTATACAAATGCAAAACCTTCACGTTGACAGATGAAGACATTGTAACCCACTGCATCACTTAGTATCCTAAGTTATTCATGGCACTATATTTAACAAAAATAATTTGCAAACTAAAATACAGTCCCCTTACGTGCTTTGATATTGGCATCTCTGTATGTTCCATTAAGAATAGCTAGCTCCATCAGCTGCATCTTCTTCAAATTGTCTTCCCCCTCTGCCTGTAATAAGGACAGCCATTATTAACTATAAAAGAGAGGAATCATTTAGTGCGATTTCAATCATCATTTCTGGATTGCCATGTCAACAAAATGGCAGACCACAGCATTAGAAAATTTGTCCTATACTAAATCAAAAGCACAAACCTTAAACTGCATCCAAGTTGGTGGTATACAAGAAAAAAAGTTGGTCAACAGAATTAATTCCACAGGGGAAATTCATTGCAATAGAATTTTTATTAAAAAAAACAAGAGGATAGAAAAATCTAGATGAGTTAGAGGGAGAAAAGGGAAAGACCTATGCAAACAGTGGAAATCAGCTCATCCTTCTTGATATTAAGAGTTTAAAGAAAAAAAAACAACCAGGAATGTAAAGTAACGCAGCATCAGGATGCTTCCATTTTTGTAGAAACTGACACTAAATACTTAATGGTTCACTGCAAGAAGTTTGTGGGAAAGTAAGTAGGCAGTGTCAAGACTAGACATTAAGCTGTAATTTGAAAGTACGCTTTTTGCGGATATATATATATTTAGTAGCTACCCGAAAAGAAAGCCCCACAGAATATTATAGCTAGATGCACCAAGGGAACTTCAAATAACCACCTTTTGGGGAGAGGAGGCAGCAAATGCAAACAGATGGGACTATGATTTCATGACCACAGATATAACAATGAATTGCTAACACTGATCAACAGCAATCCATCTCCTGATTATGCTCCAAACTGCAGTCACGTGTGATTTCCTCCTTGAAGAATATGTCAGAACAGAGTTAAAAAGCTTTCAACTCTACTGAAGTAGTTAGTGGGGCTGAACATTCTTGCATCCACCAGTTGACAAAAGATACCCGTGTGCACTAGCACAAGTGTAAACATACTGCAAAGGTCACAAATCAAAAACTACCCCCAAATCACCCGCTTAGCCAAACTCGTCCTCACCCTCAACAACTTCTTTCAATTCCTCCCACTTCCTACAGACAAAGGGGGTGGCCATGGGTACCCGCATGGGCCCAAGCTACGCCTGCCTTTTTGTAGGTTACATGGAACAATCCCTCTTCCGTACCTACACCGGCACTAAACCCCACCTCTTCCTCCGTTACATTGATGACTGTATCGGCAGCGCCTCGTGCTCCCACGAGGAGCTCGAACAGTTCATCCACTTCACCAACACCTTCCACCCCAACCTTAAGTTTACCTGGACCATCTCGAATACCTCTCCCCCCCCCCTTCCT
>NC_063358.1:11774973-11810921 GCF_021869965.1 Rhincodon typus | reverse complement strand
CCCACCTACCCCCTCCTCCCACCTCAAGCCGCACCCCCCATCTCCTACCGACCAACCTCATCCCACTCCCTTGACCTGTCAGTCCTCCCTGGACTGACCTATCCCCTCCCTAACTCCCCACCTACATTCACTTTTACTGGCTCCATCCCCGCCTCTTCGATCTGTTCGTTTCCTCTCCACCTATCCTCTCCTCTATCCATCTTCTATCCACCTCCCACTCTCTCCCTATTTATTTCAGAACCCCCTTCCCCTCCCCCTTTTCTGAAGAAGGGTCTAGGCCCAAAACGTCAGCCTTTCTGCTCCTATGCTGCTGCTTGGCCTGCTGTGTTCATCCAGCCCTGCATCTTATTGTCCCCAAGTCACCCATGTTGCACATAAAAGGGACTCATGCTAACTAGCTGACTTCTAGCATTACAAGCCAAAGGACTCTTGTTCACCATGAATGCTGGAATTCAGCCAGTCAAAAGGAATCAAACCAACAGAATTTCAACCAACCTACAACACTAAAAACAATGAAACTGACTGTTCAACATTAAATCGACAAGGCAAAAAAAGTGGAGTGCAGTGGAGGTCAATCTCAACTCATCTTTGTGATCAATCCAGGAGACAAACTTCTTTTTGGACTCCTCTTATTTCTAATCCATGTGTTGTGCTACTGCTTGTGTTTAGCAATTAATAAATTCATCTTTAAACTCAAGAAAGCCCAGTTAAATTAATTCCTTTTAAAAGCACAAGTTCATTTGGGTCTGGGAGAAAAGGTAACCACAAGGGAAGGGTTGAATTTTTAAAGTGAACCTTGATGCAACCAAGGGAACAAAGGTGAATAAAGGATGTGAGCCAGTTCATCCTCCCTTCTCTGCAAGCTTAGTAGTGAGGTATCTATACAGAACCATAAATTGGGTCCCTTGTCATGTTCTGGGTGTAATGGTGGGACAGAATTCACATGTGCCAGATCCTGGAGAGCAAATTGTAAAAACAATCATGTTTTTACATTAGGCTTGCCCATCAACTGCAGGATGCAAAGAATTTAATTAAATCAATAGGCTCCTTGCAATCATTTACAAATTTTCACAAATTTCAGATTTTGTTTTCCTTTGCCCTCTGTACCCCTCATCACTTTACTTCCTTCAGAGGCAGCAAGAGTGAAATGCCAACAGTATCAAGTCCAGAGGGAAAGAAAGCATTTTCTAAAAAAGACCACATATTTAATAAGGTTCTCAAATTTCTATAAGTCAGAGGAGTCAAACAAAAAAAAAAATCACGCTGCACTGGAGAAGGGAAGAAATGCCAGCTTATCAAAGTTGGGGGAACACTGTAGCAGTTACGTTTCTAGGGAGCTGAGCCTAAATGGGTGGCATTTGAAGGAAATACAAACATGACAAACTTGAATTTATTCACATTCCTGCTGCTTTAGCTCAAAGAAAAGGATTTAGTTATCACTTCGGCAGGTAAAGAAATGTATTAGAGTATACTTCAGTGCTTTCCTAAGCTTCTTCCTGTATAGCATGCTCCCAAAAGAGAAAAAATAGCTGGCAAGTACCTAAGTGCCATTAAGACCATCACCCAATTCCCTGACTGCAGCTGTGAAAAAGACAAAAAAGTGGATAGTTTGGGATGGGGGTGTGGAGAGAAAGAGGTGGTAGAGGCAGAAAATTAATGCAGTGCTGCAAATGCAGTTTATTAGCAGTTACAGTTGTAGATTTTAAGCCACAGCAGGAATGACACGGTTTATAAATGCTGATTGAATTATTACTTGCAGGTGCAAATGCAATATCAGAAACTGAAGCTTGTCACTGTCCCAAGGTATCAAATATTCCTCTCCATCCTAATGCTTTCAGAGTTCCATTAGCTTGAGAAAGGTAAAACTAGATTTGCACATACCCCAGTTGGATGGATAGAATCTCAATATGTCAGATGTTCCTATCCAACTATGGTGGCATTCAAAGATGAATTAGTGCTGCTTCTGTCCAGAGACACGACTGGCTAATCTTCAAAAAAAAAAAGCTCATGGTTCAGATGCTGTGCACAGACAAGTGGCACTACTCTACACTGCTCGATAAATTTGCAGGTTATAATGTTAACTAGACATCAAGGAAATGGATGCCAGCATACTGCATTTTGCAAACTGGTGATAGCAATGCTGTAAAATGGAAGTGATGATCTTCTACAGCAAGTACTCAGCTGTATCAATCCTCATCATTCAAAAAGGAAAAGCAATGGACAAACATTTAATGAACTAACCTAACTGACAGTCCACGTCACCATCATATTTTAGAAGATATTAACAAGTATATTACAAGATTGCTGGTGTTTGAACCTGGTTTCATCAACAATTTTTGGAATCATAAATGCTTACAGAAGTCCTTTCTGGTGTTCTGCAAGAATGACACCTTATCCAACATTCATCTGCTCTGGAACCTTGGTTTCCATATAATAATCCAATGCCTTTAAATGATTGAATTGGTATCCGCTACACAGTGCATTCCAGATCCTAGCCCTTAAAAGATTCCTTGATTTAGAATGACAAGAGAAACAATGGTAACAGTCTTCCAATTCTTTATTTTTTATTCATTCATGGGATGTGGGCATTGCTGGCTAACCAGCATTTATTGCTTGTCCCTAGTTGTCCTTCAGGAGGTAGTGGCAAGCTGCGTTCTTGAACCTGCTGTGTGTTGACCCACAATGCCATTAGGGAGGAAACTTCAGGATTCTAATCCAGGCACAGTAAAAAGGAACTGCAATATATTTCCAAGTCAGGATGGTGAGTGACTTAGTCAGGGGAACTTGAAGATTGTGGTGTTCTAATACATATCTGCTGCACTTGTCCATCTACATGGAAATGGTCGTGGATTTGAAGGATTCTGTCTGAGGAGCTTTGGGAATTTCTGCAGTGCATCTTGTAGATAGTACACACTGCCGAGTGTCGATGGAGGCACAAGTGTTACTTGCCACTAGTCAGTCTAAGCCACCAGAGACAAAGGTCTCTCCTATCTCCTCAGACCAGACCCTTAGTGATTTTAAACACCCACCATAAAATGTCCACTAATAGTCTCTTCAATAAGAACAATCCCAGCTTCTCCAATTTATCCACATAACTGATGTCTTACACACTGAAAGCCATATTCCCGATTCTTTTTTGCATTCTTTCTAATGCCTTCAGATTCTTCCTAGAGTTCAGTGCCCAGAAATGGACACAATTTTATACGTTCACCAAAACTTCCTCACGTTTTGACGCTATTTTTAAAGCCCAAGATCCTTTATATCATATGACCTGCATCTAAACTTATTTTACAAAGAGGCCCAAACCCTCTGTAGCCCCTCCCCCACAGAATGGAGCCTTTTATTTCACGTTCCATCTCCTCATTCTTCCATTATGTTCTACATTATGGACAATCCATAGCCTGCAGAATGCATCCTGAACCCAAAAGACTTCACGTACATTCACCTGCACATATAAAGATCCTAGGTTTATAATATTGTAAAAACTGCAACCAACGTGCCATGTGCATTTTGTCATGCATATGCAACAGTTAACACTACCCATTCCTCAGATACTGAGGAGATTAAGACAACAGATGGGTAAAATATAACAGCTGTTCCAAACAAAAAACATCTGGTACATGCTTCCGTAAAAAGACATCAAGCCTGCCTTAAAGACCAAATCCTTGTGAACATTCACAGAATGTGGTAATGCCAACTAGATCATCCAAATCACACAGAACAGCTTTATTTGCTGTTCAATCAAGGAGAGCAAAATTAAAAGTTCAAGAGCCTGTGGGAAAAGTAATGGGATCATGGAGTTACCCAGGACACAAAACAGAGTTGAGCCCACAATTATAAACACAAGATTAGACATGGCATTAGCAACGTAGAGGTTTCTGAATGGACTAGCTGTTACAGGATGAGGCTAGAGGGGTTCGAAGGCTCCAAGCCTGTCCACTGATGTCAGGGAAGGTAACAATAAGGATATGCAATTCATAAAAATCATTGACATTGAAACAGCACAGAAGGAGACTATTCCAATCATTAGGTCTCTTTCACAGAGGTATTCAGTCAATTCCATTCACCTGTAATTCCTTTCCCCCTCCCAGTCATCCAATTCCCTTTTACATGTCAGTTAACTCCATTTCCAGCACCCTTTCAGCTCAGCATATTTCAAATAACAATTCGTTGTTTTAGCAAAAGGGCACTTTGTGATAATCTGTGGTTTGCTGCTCAAAACAGTTTCTCTATTTAAGTGACTGCATCAAACAGTACCAGCCATTCATGCTAGTCAACCACATTGCTGCACTAAGATTTCTAAAGTCAAGGGCAAGATTAGGTAAATCAAGTCAAAAGCCTTAAAAGCCTATTTGTCAATAACAAACATTTATACCAGACATGCAAAGATGGACAGTTTTCCTGTAAAAATCAAAATTTGGTTTAAGTATTGCCAAACATTCAAAATAATTCACAACCAAAAAAAAACTACTGCCACCGTCCACACAATCATTAGTCAAACACACTTCCTCACCTTCACCTTTCAGGCTTGAGTACTGAAACTTGAACTTCAGCATTTTAAAACTTAGCAAAAACTACCACTTCCAGTTATTCTTCTTCTGAAAGAAATAACTCTCTCAGGTCCAAAATTAAAGTTCACAGCTAAGCAGTTCTTGGAGGAGGAGAAAATATATTGCTGCAACCAAGGCTGGAGTAGTACACAGTCATTCTCGCCCCACGACATTACCAAGATAACTAATTAAATATCTCATCTATAGCAGGTCTTAAACAAAATGATCTGCACAACCATATTTATCAAAGATAGATTTATCAAAAAGAACTAAAAATGCAACAATTGGTCATCAGCAGGTAGCACAGAAATATTATCAAGTCCATGTGTTGTTGTAGTAGTAGTATCCCTACCTCCAAGTCAGGAGGCCTGGGCACATAATAACTATGAAGAGGCCTTTTAGAAAATATCTAGACATGCTTATTCCTATAAATATCCCAAAACACATGAAAGCACTCTCTTTACTACAAAACCGCACAATTTTTTGCAGACTAGCTCTCAAAAAAAAAAATAATTTTGGCCAATGGATTGCTCTTGAAGGCAAGGAAACCTTTTAAAAACCTCAATGTCCAAAGTGAACTTTAAGAAACCACTCCATACACACCCACAAAATAAATGCCCTTTTCTACAATTCTTGAAAACCTTTAAGTTCTTCAAGCTATGTGAGATTTAAAGCATATTGATGGTATGGACAGTGTTAGAGGGACAGGAAATAGGATAGATGGGAGATAGGAAAGAATTGGGGCAAGGTGGGAAAAGCACCCTCATTAAATTCTCACCATGGACATATACAGCTGTAATACTGAATATTTCACTTCCCTTTTTCAAGTTCCTTTTCACCGGAGACTGAGGTGTTGGCAATTACTGTTGCCTGTTTAATTTTGACTAAATGCCCAAACTTGTGACCAAGGCTGAAGCGTTCTTAGTGCAGTGTGCGCTCGCTGAAGCAGCGAGGGGTTGGAAGCTTTCATTTATACAATTTAACATAGCAGGAAAAAAAATTCTCAATTATTGAGACACAGAAAAAGTCCATCATGCCTGCTAGTATTACTAGTGCCAATCTTCTGTGCCTTTTTCTCATCCCTGCACTTTTTATCCAAAGTTGCAATTCTAAGGCATTGCAGAGAAACAGTCAGACAAAATTTGACATCAAGCCTTAAGGAAATACGAGTTTGCATAGAAGTTTTTAAGGAACATCTCAAGAGAATAGAGGCAGATGTCTAGTACAAGTCTGTTATCTTGCACTTACTTCAAGTGAGTCCAAAAACAAAGTCAATGCCCAGATTGTTGTAACACTGAGGGCACAAATACATAGGTGACTTAATGAACACTGGTCCTAAATTGACAGGCACGGCATGGGAAAGGTTTTTCCTTTATATTTAGTTTTGTTTCAACACTTGCAACTTTTCGCTAAACTGCACATTATAGTACAATTGGTCTGCAACCAGGGGTCAAAGAACCACATTGTACTATTTATTTTTAGTTCTCAGGTACAAGTCTCAAAACCCCTCATCAAATCAGTAGCCACAAGCAATTCAGTCAGCACAAATTTAATTCCAACACTTGTGCAATATCTAGGTCAAACTGTAGATTAATTTTGCTACAATTAAGTCTCAAAGTATTCTAAAGCAGTCTATTAGTACATCTTAAAATTTATTTTTATTGAAAGAGCTTTGGAGCTAATTAGGCAATATAGTCCAATATTCCAGATCTTCTAGGTAATCAATCCTTCAATGTTAGGAAGGCATCTTGGCATTTCTCAGACTAATGCCAACTTCTCATGTCTGGCATTCAACCAGCTTCTCTTTGCCTCTCCCAGAACATTCAATTTATACTTAGGGAACAGCTCAGCAGGCGGTGAAAGGATCCAATCTGGGACTTTGAACCTGTTTAAAAGATTTCTTATAATAATGGCTGGTAAAATAAGTATGAAACATTTCACTGAAACTGGCTTTTGCTCAAGTTTGAGGTAGTTATGCTATCAACTCATTGAAAGTCAACATCCAATAACCTCTCTGGGATTAATAAAACATTTAAAAGCAATGCTGTATGCACTTGCTCCCAATGTAGAAATGTTATACACTAATCCAAAGTTTTTATAGTATGCACCACTAAATCAAAATAACTAGAAATTGTGTTAAAAGGATCACTTTTGAGCAACTGCTAGAAAGACACTATGTAAATTGGGAAAGCATAACTTCTAATGCAGTTGCTTTTGAGAAGAAGGATGGAAATTGATAGTCTTTGTGATGGCAGAGTTCAGATTCTTGTCCAACGCTGAATACACTAATTAATCTCAGACCATTGCCATGGAGGGGCATAGAGTCAATTTCTGGAGAACAAGCATTTGGAGTGGCAACTTAAAACAATAGCTTTAAGCTTCCCATTTTTTAAAATTGGAGGAAATTTCTGCTCATCCAGTACTAAAGAATGGGTAAGCAGCCCAATAACTTGAGTGGCTTTGAGAAGCAACTTTACTTGGGAGTAACTTTGTTCCTTCGACATTTGAGATGTCCAAGCGCTGTTGTTAGTCTTTTTACAAAGATGTAGTGCTGGCCAGCAGATTAACCAACATTCCCTCTCTTTACAAGAATGGGAAGACGTAGCCATTGTAAAAGGAGAACAAAAATGCAATGGTCTGATTCTCCATTCTTGTCAACTGAATCTTTTATAGCTACAAAAATGTACAGAACAGGGTAGAGATTGTTTTGTAGAGCTGCAACATGATCTCCCAACTCCTATACTCAATGCAGCGACCAATTAAGTCTTTTCCACCATCCTATCTACCGTGACTCCACTTTTAAGGAATTACGAACCTGCACTCCAAGGTCTCTGTTCAGCAACATTCCCCAGGACCTTACCATTAAAGGGTGTACAGTTCTGCCCTGATTTGCTTTTCCAAAGTGCAGCACCTCACATTAATCTAAATTAAACTTCATCTGATCGAGATCCTGTGTACTGAGGTAACCTTCTTCGTTGTCCACTGCACCTCCAATTTTAGTGCCATCTGCAAACTTACTAACCATACCTCCTATGCTCACATTCAAAAATGATGAAAAGCAGTGGACCCTGCAACAATCCTTGTGGCACATTGGCCTAAGGCCTCCAGTCTGAAAAGCAACCTCCACCACCGCCCTCCATCTTCTACCTTTGAGCCAATTCTGCATCCAAATAGCTAGTTCCCCCAGGATAAATAGGCAAGCTCTTTTCCCTGGGATGGAGATGGGGGAAAAGGAGTCCAAAACTACAGGGCATAGGTTTACAGTGTGAGGGGAAAGATATAAAATGAACCTAAGGGGCAATGTTTTCACGCAGAAGATGGTGCATTTACGGAATGAGCTGTCAGGGGAAGTGGTGGAAGCTGGTACAATTACAACAATTAAAAAAGGCATCTGGAGGAGTATATGAATAGGAAGGGTTTAGAGGGATGAGCCAAATGCAACTAGATTTATATAGGATATCTGGTCAGCACGGACAAGTTGGTCCAAGGGGTCTGTTTCCGTGCTGTGTCTATGGCTCTACCCTACTCTCCTTCACAGCTGTGCATATCAATGTTAGTGTTTTTGCAATAGTTTGAGAGAGATGGGTCAAAGGAAACTTCAGATACAGCTAATTTATCCATTAGTTTTGAGAAAGGGGCCCCTGGGACAGTCATTTGTGGAACTCAGCATTGCAACCTGAAATAAAGAAATGTAAAAATAGGAATCTTAGATTCGGTCTACTTCAAGACTTTTAGAATCCAAACTATCTTCCAATGAAAAATTTTGACGTTGACCCATATCTAATTCTTGGTTGTAACTCAAGTCAGGTCACCTGTAAATTTATAGATTAGATTACCTATTAAAAATATTAGTAGGCTTCAAAAAAATTATTCTATATCAGGGTCAAATTCTAGGAACTCCCCATCAAATGGTACTCAGCAACACCACATGGGCATCAGCAACTCAAGGTGGCAGCTCACCTTCACCTACAAAGGCAAAAAAAGAGTTGTGTCAATTACAGATTTCCTAAACAAATAAAAATGATTAATTCATAAAAGCTGCAAGTTTGATTCTTGGGTTATATTGTTAGCTATCCCAGCCAGTAGAGTAGCTGGGACGTAACAGGTTTGTTGATTTAGATCAGGGATTGCCAAAGTAAAGGTCAGGACCCCCAAGGAATTGAGAGCCAAGGTCACAAGCTTTGAAGCAGCAAGGCTACTGTGGATCTCTGATCAAGTAAGTTCTCTTCCTGAATTAACCAACCAGTCATAAGAATTTTCAAGTCCTGAAATAGTTATAACAGGGTGAAAAAGTTTGCGAAGCACTGCTTTACAGCTTGGGACGTGACGAATAACCAACCAGACTTCCCAGTTGTGCTCTAATGTTGAACTCGATTGTGAGCATCAGAGCAACAAGAAATCAAGCTCAGTTCTGGCATTTAAATGCTTGTGATGGCTTATATTAATGGCCATTAAAGTGCATTCAGTTCAAGGAACTGAAACTGCAAAAAGACAGGGTACTCTTGGGAGGTCAGAACAGCATGAGGGACAGTTAAAAATAATCTTCAAAATTTAAGGGAGTGGAGGAAGGAGCAGGAAGAGGAGAATAGCAAGAATCCAGATTGTGCATCAAAATATGGATTTTTGAAAAGATGCTTGGAAATGAGCTGTGCCACCAAGGTCAGCATTTATTGCCTATCCCCAATTGCTATCGAGAACATGGTGCATCACCTTCTTAAACAATTGTAGTGTATCTGGCATAGTACGCACATTACTGTCAGCAGGGCAGCTCCAAGATTATTATCCATCCACAATTAAAGTATCTTAATTTATCTCAAACAGTAAGACCACTATGGATCTCTGATCAAGTAATAAGTTCTCCTCCTGAATTAACCAGTCACAACAATTTTCAAGGCTTGAATTTAACAGGGGTGAAAAAGTATCTCAACTATTCCAACTGCAATTGTGCAGCAAGACATTTTCAATCCCGCGAAGATTTTGATAACCTGAGACTATTAATATAATGCAAACTGATTTGGAATGATGGGTAGTTTTAGGGTGTAGGTTAAGATCTAACTATGAAGGAACTAGAATTCATTTAGCTTATTTTTCACATTAGGAGATAGTAACGAGTCACATGTGTAAGTTAAACTGACTCCTTGTACTTGTAGCAATTTTAAATGATTGCACAGGTATCTGTACACAAGTAAAGGCCCCAGCAATGAGCATTCTCAGCATGTCAAGGACAGCTAATGATTGTCCAAAAAGTTATTGCAGATTTTCAGAACAGTGCACTGAGCGTGAAGTCAATCTTTCCCAAGGTTAAGAAAATGTCTTGAATGCCTAGGTGTGGTAATGGAGCAAAGGATAAAGGGAAGTGAACTTTGTAGTCAATATAACAAATACAAACTTGCAAAAAAATTGACAATTAAATTTGATTGTAAATTTAAACACAAGAATATAGTCTAATGGTCACCTGTTCAAGTTTATGGATGCACTGTACACACCGCACAACTTGGAAGCTCTCATCACCATCACTGCATCCAAAGTAGCCCTAAAATCCTTACAATGTTTTGTTCAGCCTCTATCATGGGTAGTCTGTTATTTTCATTTTTCTCAGGACAACTTTTGATAGGCAGGGAAGTAGCAATTATAGGGCAGGCGTTTGAAATTCTATAACCATTACGTCTGTATTAAATCAATAAATATAGTGGCATAACTCCAATTGCCTCACAAGGCTGCAAGTGTCAATTCTCAGATTTTTTTTATTTTTCAAAACAATTTGCAGTCAACATAATGGACTAAAACCACAAGTTCAAAAAATGTCAAATGCAGGCTGAGTGGAAAACTAGCTAGAGTATTCCGACATTAATCAGCTGTTGTTTCCTACATTACAACAGTAGTTACATTTAAAATTATTTCATTGGCTGTAACATGCTTGGGAGGTGAACAGCCCCACAGATATACAAGTCTTTCTTTTCATCCAGGAAATAAAAAGGAGTGAGAAAAGCTTTGCGCATCTACCTTGTTTGCACTATGACTGGTTAAAATGTCATCTTTAAACAACTGAAGTCCTGCAAACGTGCAAAACATTATAATATTGATGCATCTGTTAAGAATAAACAGAAGTCAAAAGAATTCTTTAAAGAATAATTAAAATTGTCCCTTGAGTTTCCAGCTGGTGTTACAACTGAACTCACATTAAATTCATTTCAAATAAATATGACTAGATTAGCAAGCAAACAATGAAGCCTTTAATAATTGTTTTAATAACAAAGTTTTTTTTACTTTATGTTTTTAAAATGATCCATGTTCACAAAGCAACCCATCATACTACAGATTTATGTAGCACCACTTAAGTTGAGAGACAAAAACACAAAATAAGAAAATAATTTTGTTTTTTATTAACTGAAGACATGGCTACTAGCTTATGGAATTGGCTACCATTATGCCATGCCAGCTGGGTAGAATGCAAGGGTAGGCCAATTCCAATAGTTGGAAATCCCAAAAATCAAAATTGGATATTGTCCTACTGACCAAAATAGGTCCTGTTCTACATTAGCCACAAAATCCAATGAAGCAAGTCTGTTCCCACCTTACAAATTCTGAAAGAAAGTACAATTAAAAAAAAAACAAAGTGTGCTAACGGGGGAGGTGACGGCCTAGTGAAATATTGCTGGACTGTTAATCCAGAGACCCAGATAACATTGAGGACCTAAGTTCAAATCCCTCCACTGTGATGGTGGAATTTGAATTAATAAAATATCCGGAATCAAGAATCTAACGATGACCATGAATCCATTACTGATTGTCAGAAAAACCCGTATGGTTCACTCGCGTCCTTTAGGGAAGGAAACTGCCATCCTTACCTGGTCTGGCCTACATGTGACTCCAGACCAACAACCATGTGATAGACACTGAACTGCCCTCTGGGCAATTAGGAATAGGCAATAAGTGCTGCCTAGGCAGAGACACCCCCATCCCGTTAATGAAGAAAAAAGGGAATACCTGCAGGAGAACATTAAGAGTCACCCCAAGCAACTAACAGAGCATCAAGTCAGAATTACCAAGTTATATATGGTAAGTCATTCAACACATTTCAAATGTGTTTGATTTTCTATATTTTTGTACTTTCCCAATATTCAATAGCTCACAAAAGGAAAATGATGAATTCAACACTTACCAATTGTTAAATGAAGGCTAAAATTTAGTTTTAATAGCAGTGCATGAAATGGTCAAGGAAATACTGAAAGGAGTAATAGAATGGACAAGTAAAAAACTCAAACATTTATAAAGTTAAATACATTAATATTTTGGGTATAATTCATCAGAATAAAGTTAGAATCTTTGGCTTTCAAAATTCAATTCAGATCTGCATCTTTGTATGGGTATCAATTAAAATTTTTGAATACAAGTTTAACTTCTTTGAAAAGATGGTCTGTGCACAATGCTAAGTAAAAAAGGCACTGTGACAAAAAGTGCTGCACATACTGGAAACTTGAGATCAAAAAATGCTGGAAATACCTGGCTTAGGGAGAAAAAAAGAAAGTTTAACAATTATTCAAATTCGAAAAAGTTGAGAAGCAATACTTTTAAGCCCATACACATGAAAGGAAGTGAGAGAGAAATATGATAGAATGGAAGGCAGAAGTAATTCTTTGGCAAAAAGAAAGAATGAAGCTACAAAGGTAGGAAAAGGCAAAAAGTGATAAAATGTCAGTAGGATGTAAAGGAGATCAGCAAAATCATTACAAGATCTCTAAAAATGAGTCCAATGGTATTAAACAAAATTCCGAACTCGACTTCTCAATCTGGAAAGTTGCTAGAAGTAGGCTTGTGATGGGGTAGGACACAAATGTCAAGTCCCGAGGACTTCACTAAATGAAGCTAAGAGTGCTTTAAATACTTGTAGAAAAGTGGCCTTTCAAAAATATTACAAGTTGTGCTATCAGTGCTTTTGTTCACATGAGCAAACATGTGAACAATTGTCACTTAATGTTGGATCATATTTAATCTCTTCTATTCCCAATTATACAGCGTCATTTATTTATAAAAGATCCAACTATGTTTGTGCAGTTCTCTAGTTTTAAGTTAGTCTTAACTTGCATTTTGCACTTCATATAAATCTAATTTTAAAAAATTAATGTATCACAACAAAAGCTAATTACATGCAGAGTGATTGCAACAGCCAGCAATCAGAAGGCAGTCGCTGCTTAATGATCATCCTTTTGGTGAGCTGTTTCACAATGTCCCCCAATTTATTCAGCACTCACCAACTGCTCCAATTCACTGTCCTCGTTAGCATTAAACTCTCCAACCTACTCAAGGCTACTGTCAAACTCAGAGCATCTACCAGTTTGTGTTCAAATCTATTTCTACAGTTCGAGCTCTTCTCATACAAGTGTACATTTTTAGAGTATTAAAAGTGTAGCTTTACTGCAAATGTAAAATTTAATTACCAGTCAAATCCTTTAACTTAAAACCTTTTTATTCATTTCTCAACCTCCAGCTGTTCAAACATGTCAGCCACACCAGGTAAGGATGGCAGATTTCTTTCCCCAAAAAAAGGGAAATTAGTGAATCAGATGACTGTTTACAACAATTGATAGCAGCTACATTGCCACCATTCGGCTAGCTGCTTTTTTTTTTCCAAAAAGTTGAATTTAAATTTCACCACCTGCCATAGTAGGATTCAAAGATGCTCCCAGATCAGGACAGTACCATTAAGTTACACCTTTGAATTAATCCACTAAAATGTCCAGTCACAAAAAGGTGTTTAGGGCATTGATCATATTGATTTTTTGTTGGCATTTCCGATCTCTAGCTCATTTGCAGAATAGTACACAGTGAAACAAAGTTTCTTTCGAAGCATGTCAGCCAAAAAGAAAAGCCTATAAATCAATTTTCTTGGGGATCTTGGGGTACAGAGGTAATGCCCTGCCCCTGGGGCAAGTATGCTCTAGAGATGTGCTATGGATTGATTAAAAATAATAACGAAGATGGTCATTCTCTCCTGCAGAGAGTCTTGAATGCAGATTTAAGACAAACAATTATACTTCACTCCACAAAAGCTCTGAAAGTATTTACAGAACCCCCCTTGTAGTTCAAATTTCATTTTGTGCTTCAAAATACAATGTACTTCAAATCTCAGATTCTTTATTTAGTTTCACGTTTCCATTCAATGAAATGAACTAAAGCTCAGGGTGCAAAGAATACATATAAAAACAAGTTCCAGAACGTAATACTTTATCCAGTTTCCACTAATTTAGCATTTTTAATATTTTGAATTATCTGTTGTAGGAATAAGTTGAATGAATAATGAGTATTCACCATTGTTTCAATCTAAGTGTACAAGATACTGGCCATATACGTGCTGTTTGAATGTACAATTCAGAAGATGAAGCTTCAATGCATGCCAATCACTAACCATTTGCATTAACCACAAATATACTTTGCTATTTAGAGGGCATGAGGACTCCATATAATATTGATTTCAACTGACATTACACTCCATCATTCTTAATAGTCTGCAACCTTGAGAATCCTTTCCAAAGTTAACCAACGAAAGCAAATAAATACACAAGTCACTCAAATTGCATACATACAAATGCCAAAGAAATCTTAACCAAAATCAGGATGATTTTCTAATGTTTAGCTTAACAGAAATAGGCTATTATGCGGTCCTAATTAAAAAAAAGTTCATGAATGGAATAACTTAGTGAAAAATTCAACAGACCATTTCATGCTGGTGAACACAGATATGTATATTCGTCACCATACGCTCCGTGAATGTTAATACAAGCCTACCTAATGAGGGAAAATGCAAACGTAAAAGATCATCTCAAATTTCTTTTGACTAATTAACTCCCGTTAGCAATCTAGATTTTCTGTATCACTGCATCTGTAAATAAATGAACTTTTCAATTAACCAGTGTCAATAATTTTCAAATATTAATCCAAACTTTAGCTAATCATATAGATTTCAAAAAGGTACAGCTTTGAGTACTTGTTGTAATCAAGGGCAAATTAAATATTAAGCCATGACAATTTTAAATGAAAAAGGTCAATGCATAAAGCAAGAAACAAGCTGCTGGCTGAACATAGTCAGAGATGGTGAGGGCTTAAATCAAACCTATCCTCTGCTTATAATTAAACTAGTGTTGAAAGTTTGAGAAATAGAGGTTAGAGATCAGTTAAATTTTATTTTTCAAACCTTTAGTGATTTGTTGAGTGCAAAAACAAAATAGTCACGCTGGTGGTCTCTTCTGACTCCGCCTCCAAGTTGGACACCAGATTAAGCAGCAACAGCTCTTTCTAATGGCATAATATTCATTCCCCCCATGTTATTTTCCAATAGAATAAGGGAAGCCAATTTACACTAAGCTGAGCAAATTTAAGACAAAATACTTTCCAAGTTCAAGATAAAATTTCAGACACTAGTGAGCACTTTTAACAATTTTCACAAGACTTACATAAAACACTAGACTGTATAATATTATTCATTTAAACTTTAATATTAAGTTTGCATTTTTTTGCTAATGTTTTTGGTGCTACCACCCAACACTTGCAAGATCAAAATTCAGGGACCCTCTATCAGAGAATTTTCATACACAAGGGTCACCTCCACTTCAATGGACATTGAAGGTTTATTTTCCTTTAAGCTGTTTGCACGGACAAACCAGCAGAATGCATATACTTAAATGTGGTTATTCAGAGCCAGACAACTGGAAAGAGTAGTATGAAAATACATTGCTCTTTATTGCAATACTAATGGCCAATGTCCTAGCTCAGAGTTAGACTGACAGTGAAGAGTTAATATTTGCACTTTAAATAAATGTAGCTCATTCTTTTGTACCATTTCCATCACAGTTCACTACTAGGGATTGTTTTGTCAATATTTTGGATTAACTGAGTAGAGTGATATGGAATGGAAAGTGTGCAATCTGTAGTAGGTTTAAAACCTCTTTACTGGTTACAATACCTAGCACAAAATGAAAATGGTTCTGGTTGTTTGCAGTCAATCATTTCCAATCCCCTGCCAATGAGAGAAATTAAAGCTCGACAGAAGGGCAATGCAAAGGATACATTAATCCTAGGAAATCTCAAGCTAAACCACAACTATCTTAATATCTGGTAGATCAGGCTGTTAAGTGATTGGAAGCAGACTGGTGACACATGCACATGAATTAGCAATCTGCACAATGACTTGCATCAAAGTGTTCATTCCCATCTTATTTACATCCGGATTTAAACAACTGAGTTTGTTGTTATGAGAACAATGCAAACATTTAGAAATAAAAGTGACACTTTTACAAGCAGTTGTTAAATCATTCAACTTTTAAAACTTGCTTAGCAAGTATTACCTTAGTAGTAGGTTTTAGGATATCTCACTGTTAAACACTCGAGACACCTATCATTTCATTTAAATACTGCAAAATTTAATTCTTAAAACAAAGCAGCATTAACAAGATGCTGATCATTAGTATCATTAGCTAAAAGCTCCTACAGTAACTTACAGCAGGAACCAGTAGCTTCTTAACCTCTTCAACAGCTCTTCTCAACTTCAATTCTGCTCTATCTTGCGTATCTTCAACTGTTATTAACACATGGAGCTCTTCATTGAGATGTTCCCAGTTTGGTTTGCCTCGGTTCTGTTCTTCCTGTGAAGACAGGGAAAACTTACATAGAATTATACTGAATCTACACTAAAAACAAGCCATCTGGCCCAGCTGATCTGCTACAGTGTTCATACTCTGTACAGGTTCTCGCTCAGTGACCTTTCATGCCTTGTCCACATCTCTTTTGCCTTGTATATACAACATTTAAAAAAAAACCAGAGAAGGGAAACTAATATGACTCTTGCTTATTGTACACTGTTAGACATATACAAGCAATGAAAGTTAAATGCAAAACTATATTTGGAAATTTATGGCAATAACTGGAGTAGTTTTTTTAATATATAACAGTAACAACAAAATCAATCTCCTACAAGCTAAGTCACAAGTAATGTTCACTTGCTTAAAAAAAGTTACCAACTTGTTAAGGATAAAGATATCTTGCTCTGGAACCAATAGCTGAATGAGCAAAAGCAAAAAGACAGCTAAAACAAAAAAGGGACAAGATGAGAGCATTCAACCATCACCGTTCACAGTAGCAACGGCAAAAAAAATTACTTTTTAAAACTTTAATGTTTTAATCTGCTGCAATACAACCGGCTTTGTAATGATCCTTACTTGACCAACTGGAACATATACCTCAACATCAATGAACTGAAGAACACAGTTGGAAACTTAAAGAGTAACCAGGTGCTTGGAAACTCCTGGGTTTGATCAATAAGCCAACAAATGACTGAAATCTTGCAATTTCTTTATGTATCGGTTAGTAACAAGTGCACAGAAATCACTTTGTAACCAGCTCAGTCATTAATGATGTAAAAACAGTATGAAGTATCACAAAAAAGTGGATGGCATTTTACAGGAACTAGACATTACTACTGGTGCATTGACAAGCTCATTACTTTTTTGCTCCAAATTTTCAGAAATTTGAAAACAAACCAGCTTCAAAGGATATCTTCCATGGCAAAGAAATACACTCGTTTAAAAATTAGAGGAATATGTTGCAGCCTGACACCAGCACTTGGAAGGCCTGCATCTGACACACAATGCTTGTTTGGTCCATATTACATTCTTGCTGCAAACAGCTCAATGTGTACATGAAGTGTCTTACAACCTACGAAGTTATGGACAATAACTGAAAGTTGGGATACGGCTGTATGGTGACTTGTTGGCTAGCATGGATGGTGAGCTGGATGACCTCCTTTGTGCTACAAATGGCTATAATTCCAACCCTTACTGAAATAAAATTAGGATCTTTGATTTCCTAAACTACGTGAAAAGCTGTTAAGAGTTCATGTTCTAAAGTTACTCCTTTCCTGCTCACCATCCCCAAAAGATTCCTCTATGCAACCACAACCTGTTATCAAAAAATTTTGCACATCAAAGTACACCAATTTCCTAAACAAGGAATGTTAAGAATATAGCTATATCTATTAAGAGTAAAACAGAAGAGAAAGCTTTTATGAGAGTTGGTCGTACTTCCCCAGTGCCTTGGAAGATGTCCAGTGTCTGTCTAAACCTTCAAATCAGTGGGAAGGAAGGTGATCCAGTAGCAATGTTCTCTCCCAAACCAATATGCACACCATCAGCAAAAAGGTGCTAATCAGCTCCACTGGGTAGGACATGTCATTTGTCTACTTGGTGCCAGGCTCCTAAACAATTCTTCTATTCTGGATTTTGTCATGAAAGGTTTTATTTTTAAATTCAGAGGTGAGGTCGTTGCTGACCAGGTCAGCATTTATTGCCCATCCCCAATTGCCAAGAGGGCAATTAAGAGTCACAGAAGGACAGCACTTTTTAAGAATTCATTTATGGGAAATGGGCCACCAATAACTGGACCATCATTCATCGCCCATCAGTTGTTCATGGATGAGGTGCAATCAAGCAGACTGCTTAGTCCTGGATAGCGCTGAGCCACACAAGTATTGTGAACTGCATTCATCTTGGCAAGTGGGGAGCGCTCCTGACTTGTGCCAGATAGATGGTGGACAGGCTTTGGTGAGTCAGGAAGCAAATTACTTGTACTGGAATTGTAGCCTCTGGCCTGCTCTTGTAGCCATAGTTTTCACATAGCTGGCCCATTTCAGTTTCTGGCTAAAGGTAAAGGTAACACCAGGATGTTGATTGCACTGGGGGTATTCAACAGTAATGCCATTAAATGTCAAGGATTCAAATTTTCAAAATGGTTATTTCCTGGCACTTGTGGCACAAATGTCACTACCCATTTCAGAGCTTAAACCTGGCTATTGCGCATATCTTGCGCACAACATGGACTGCTTCAGTAATGATGCTAAACATTGCATAATCAGCAAAATCCCCACTTCTGACCTTATGGTGATGAATTAGCGGAAGATGGTGGATATCCTCAAAACACCCCTGAAAACACCAATTCAAGAAAGTCCCTGGCCATGCTCATATGGCAAGGCACAAGAGAGAGATTTAGTCAGGAGCAGAGAGAGGCCAATGTGAGGCATTGGCAGAAGCGCACAAATGTCCAAGCAACCCATCTACCAAACTGTTCAAACATTACCTAGTCTATTTCTGGCAGTGTCTGCAAATCATACACAGGATTTGTGTCACTTCAGAACCCACTAAACGAGTGGAAGCAAGCAATCCTCAATTCTGAGGAATTGCCCAAAAGGGCAAAATGGCAAATATCAGGCTTGATAACAATTGAGAAATCAGACAGCAAGTGAAAAATGAAATAAAACCAAGGAAGGTAGAACAAAAGATCAGCAAGCTAACAAAGAGATCAGAAAGTCTATAAGGCAGACAAACATTATTCTTCCTTTTAGCACTCTTTTAGAGCCAATTTCAGAAGAAAGAAATTTCTGCAAAGAGGTAGTGGCAAGGCTGAGTTACTAGATGAGTGCATGGTGCCTGTTATTATCATGAAAAGAAGCCAAAGTGAAATAGGAAGCAGCAAGATACTGAACTGGATAAAAATGGATACCAAACATATTAGAAAGGCTGGGTATTCTTGAAAGGGATAAGTCGCTGGTGTAAGATCAGATGATCCAAGAGTAGAGGAAAATAAAAAAGGTGGAAATTGTTGAAGTACTGATCATAATCTTCAATACTCCTTAGATATATAATGGTGGCAAAAGGACTGGGGATACATGCAAAAACATTACATTGTTTGCTTCTACCACTGCTTCTCTCTCTGGCAGAATGTTTCAAGCACTCACTACCCTAGAGAAAAATGTACCTTGCACACCTCTTTTAAAACTACTTCCCTCCCCACCCCCAAACACCTTGAACCTGTGACTCATAGTAATTGACCCCTCCACCCTCGGAAAAAACCTCATACTTTCCACTCTTATCCATGCCATTCACAATCTTATAAACTTCGATCAGGTTGCCCCATAACCACCTCTGTTCCACTGAAAACAAACCCAGTCTAACTAACCTTTCTTCATAGCTACATCTTGGTAAACCTTTTCCATACCCTCTCCAAAAGCATCCACATCCTTCTGGTATTGTTCTGACCAGACCTCTATGGAATATTCCAAGTATGGGCCTAATTAAAGTTTATAAAGCTGTAGCATAACTTGCCTATCCTTATACTCAACACCCCTTCCAATGAAGGCAAGCATGCCATAGGCCTTTTTTTTTAAAATCACCTTATCTACTTGCATTGCCACCTTCAGTGATCTATGGAGCTGCACACCCAGATCTCTCTGCATATCAATATACCTAAGGGTTCTGCCAGAGGATGCAGTCAGACGTTAGCAGCATTCAAGCAGCACCCAGATGAATACATGAATAGGAAAGGAAGAGAAGGACACTGATCCTGTAATTGAAGACAGTTTAACATAGAAGGGCAAAAAAGATGTCGGGGCAGGCTTGGAGGACCATAGGGCCTGTTCCTGTGCCGTATTATTCTTCGTTCAAAAAGAAAGGATAACACCCACAACTACAGACTAGGTCAGTTTAACATGTGATGTGAATGTTTTCAAACTAAACTGATTAATAAAATTAATCACATGGGCAGCATTAACACAGTCCAGCACATATCCAAAAAAAAGGGTTTAACAAAATTGATTTGAACTTTTGATGAGAGGATTGCTAAGAGTAATGCAGCTGCAAAATTGAATCGTGAGAAAGAAAAAGCAACAAACAGTAATAGCGAACAGCCATTTTTCAGTCGAGGAATATACATAAATGAGAGGTAGCTCACAGGTTTGTATTAGGACCACATTTTCTTGGCCTCATGATCCTAGACCAGACAGCCTGATCGGAATGTAAATTTGGCAAAGTATCAGTAACTTTTTCTTTAAAAAGAAAACTTAAAAGTTTAAAACCCAAGGACTAAAAAGAATGAAATAAAAAGTCCTTGGTTTTGAAGAAACCAATAAACTTTAATGATGCAAAGTTATGACAGTTCTACAGTACATTATGCATAATATTACTCTAAAATCCAGAATTGGAAGGTAAATATGGGTAAAAAAATTTTTGTTAAACATCCCACAGAGCACAAACAGCAAAATGTGGTAAAGACAAGCTTCTCAGCAATCCCAGAGACATGAGCCAGAGGGGAAGGGACTGGGTAATCAAATCTCATTGAAAAACTTTAAAGGGGATTTCAATTTCTTCACTTTTAAAAGACCTAGCTTCAGAACACTCAACAGCCACTTCATTAGTATCTGCCTCAACTACTCATGCTCTCGTACATTGCCTTCCATTCCTGGGTTTCACACCGCTAGATTCTTGAAACTGCATTAAAAGCATCTAATGACAGTTTCAGTTCTACGCAAACAGCTAGATTCACCAAGTTGGGACTGCCTGACATTTCTTCAAACTTTAAAAAAAACTTTGCTTGCCACACAAAACAAATACTACTTGCAGGCTTCCTTCACCTTTGTGCTCAGATGTACTGAACTAATGATAGATGACTTTTCCAAACACTTACAGCTCAGAGCACATTTCCTCAACTCTACCATTGGCTCCCCAAACTTTTCCTGTTCAGAGCTTGCTCCAGTGGCAGCTTTTTGGGACAGAGCCTCTTCACTTTTGAGTACCTTGCTTACTGACAGCTTGAAACACAATTGTCTTTTCTAACTCTGTCCAACTGCCTAAAACTGAATGTTCAGTAACCCTTGAACTGACTGACCTGTCAAAAAGCTCTGCAACAAGCCCCAGTCTTGCTCCTAGGAAATATTGAACACAATATTTTGGAGAATCAAATGCAACAAACCTTTGGAATTGCATTCTCTAAAGTATATACAGATTCAACAGTGTGTAGCTGGAGGAACACAGCAGGTCAGGTAGCAGAGGAGCAGGAAGGTTGACATTTCAGGTTTTCACACTTCAGCAGGGCTGGGAGGGGGAAGGCAGCTCAGTAATAAATAGGGGTGGGGTGGGGAAAGGTAAGTTGGATGGTGCTAAGTGGATGCAGGTAGGGGATTGTGGAGATGGGTCAGTGGAAAGGGTGGGGCAGATAGGTGAGAAAAAGGATGGGCGGCTGTTTGTGTCAGGTCAGGGAGGTAGGGATGTGAAGGAAGATTGAACATGGGATGAGGCCAGAGGCAGGGAGATTTTGAAGGTGGTGAATTCTAGAGGCCATGGGGCTGTAAACTCCGAGGTTGAATAGGTGGCGTTATTCCTCCAGGCGACATGTGGCCTCATTTTGACACTGAGGGTGGCCCAGGATGAACGTGTCATCAAGGCAATGGGAGGGGGAATTAAAATAGTTGGCAACAGGCAGGTGTTATTGATTATAGCGTACAGAGCACAGATGCTCCGCAAATTGGTCACTGAGTCTGCACTTGGTCTCACCAACGTAGACCACATTGGGAGCAACGGATACAGTAGACCAGATTGGAGGATGTACAGGTGAATCTCTGTCAGATTTGGAAAGATTGTTTGGTTGGAGGTCAGGGGGGAGGTGTAGCACCTCCTGCAGTTGCACAGAATAGTGCTGGTTGGAGGAGTGAACAAGGGAGTCGCAGAGTGAGTGATCCTTACAAAAGGCAGATAGGGGTGGAGAGGGAAATATCTCTTTGGTGAAGTCAGATTGCAGGTGGCAGAAGTGGTAGAAGACGATGTGCTGCATGCGAGGTTGTTGAGGTGGTCTGTCCTTATTTTTGTTGGGGGACAGGGTTTGAGGACAGAAGTGTGGGAAATTTAAGAGATACGGCTGAGGGCATTGTGAATCAGCCCAGGATGGGGAAGAAAAAGTGTTAATGTCCTTGAAGTAGGAGGGCATCTGAAAATGTCTGGGAATGGAATACTCCATCTTGGGAGCGGATGCGTCAAAGGAATTGGGAGTATGGGATCGCATTCTTGCAACAGGGTGTGTGAGAAGTGCAGTCAAGGTAGCTATGAAGTTAGTGGGTTTGAAATAAATGTGGGTGCTGAGATGATTACTGGAGATGGAGACAGAGGTTCAGAAAGGCGATGAAGACGCTGGAGATGGCCATGTGATTGTGAGATTGGGGTGAAAGGTGGTAGTAAAGTTGCTGAACTGTTAGAGCTCCTTGTGGGAGCACGAGGCAGCACTGAAAGTCAATGTAGCAGAGGAAGAGGTGAGGGATGGTGCCAGTGTAACAGAAGAGAGATTGTTCCAGGTATCTGAAGAGGTAGGCATAGCTCAGACCCATGCATGTGCCATAGCCACCCCCTTAGTTTGTAGGGAGTGGGAGGAGTTAAAGGAAAAGTTGTTGAGGGTAAGGACAAGTTCTGTTAAGGAGGGGGTCAGTAGAGGGGGACTGGTTGGGCCTGCGGGAGAGGAAGCAGTGGAGGGCTTTTAGGCCATCAGCTTGGGGGATACAGGTGTCCAGGGACTAGACATCTATGGTAAAGAGATGGTGTTGGGGGCTGGGGAAATCAAAAGTATTGGAGGGAGAAAGTATGGGTAGGGTACCAAACGTGGATGGAGTGTTCTGGGCTGTGGTTCGTGGGCCTAATTTGTACAAAGTGGATTGCAACATTAAAGAACTTAGACTCAGGTATGCCATGAAAAATTTAGAATGGCAAAACCTGGAAGTATTGCAAACGGTCAAAATAGTGTTAGATATGACAGACTGGAGAAATGGGCAGACACTTGGCAGATGAAATTTTGTACAGCGTTAAGTAAAACATTTTGGTATGAAAGACCAGGTGAGGCAAGCTGGTTGAGAAAGCAAATCAGGATCCTGTTACTTTTTATTCATTCACAGATGTGGGCATCACTGGCTAAGCCAACATTTATCACCCACCCCCAAATGCCCCAAGAGAGCTGTTAAGGGGCAACCACTTTTCCATGGGTCTGCAGACACATGTAGACAGACCAGGTGAGATCAACAGTTTCCTTCCTGAAGGATCCAGATGGATTTTTCCCAACAATCGGCAATGATTTCATGATCATTAAACTCTGAATTCAAATTCCACCATCTCCAAATGGCAGGAATTAATGCCGGGTGCCCAGAACATCACCTGGGTTTCTGGATGACCAGTCTAGAGATAATACAACTAGGCCATTACCTCCACTTAACTGACATCATAAATGGAGGCATATGAGCACAAACTGAAGTTACAGTGAACGTTCATGAAATGATGGTTTGGTTTCAACTGCGGTACTGAGTCCAAATTGGTCAACACACTTCAGGATGAAGTCATAGATGATGCAGAAAAGATCCGAGAAGGTTTCCAAGGATCAAATAGTTGAGATGCTGGGACTGCTCTCTTTAAAGATCAAGAAAGAAATTTGGTGAAAGGTGTTCAAAACCATGAAGCTACACAAAGCAGATTGTGATGATTCAACAGGGTAAGAGATGGCTAGAAATCTTCAGAACAGTTACAGAATTAGTAATAAAAACATGAGGAAAAAGTAGTAAAAGGAGGCAAAGGTATTTTTAACACTAGCAAAATGGGTGTTAAGACCAAACAGATTAAGACAAGGAAAGCAAGAGGTCTTTCTGCTTTTTGTTTAGTGTTACATCTACAATATTACCTGGAATAGAACAAATTTCACATCGCTGCTATATTCAGTGTGAATGCACTTGGTAAGGCATGTAGGTGGATATAATTGTTAAGTTGAAACATTAACAACCCACAGCATTTAGCTTCTTTAAGCTCATTAACTGAGCAGACAGCCCCACAAAAAAAAAAGTAGACAGACAATGATCAATCTCAAGTTAAACATTTTAGAAATCATACCCAATTTCTAATATAGAATTATCTTGGCTTATGAATCAGCAAAACCAATTTGCCAAAAATTTCAAAATTTCTCTGAAACAATTTTAAATTGGTAATAAAAAGTGACTTTCAGATGCATAGCTGAGGTTCAGTAAATGTAAGAGCTTCAAAGACTCAAGATAGTGTCACATTTAGATTAGAAGTATTTTATATATATTTTGAAGGAACAAATCCGTATTTGGGCGTGGAGTTGAATATTCTACATTTGATGCTGCAAAAGCATGAGAACTGAGTGGAGGAGGGAAAAAAAAAGTCAAGAGAATAGGAAATGGTGTTCGGAGAACACAAGACAGAATTGTGAAACCATGGTAAGTTAACATTTCTGACCTTCAGCACCAAAAACTGCAGCCATTATCTTAAAATTTCAAAAAACTCTTGCACAAAAACCTTAACTTTTAACAGGTATAAGTGGCATAGGTGAACTATGACACAGACAGCTATCCATACACTTTCCAGTTGTGTAGAAAATCATTTTTCATACTAAGTTTGTGTCAATTTTAATTCCTTACTTTAACATTGCTTTTTACAGATAGACATCTATAAAGGGAAATTTGACCCATTCAAATGAATGCCTGATAGTGAACCATATGACTTCTTTACATGAAACCCAACTATTGAGATCAACAATTGAAAATTTGTTAGTATAAACAAAACCTAGAGTTTTAACTGTAATTCTTAAAATTATGAACAAGTCAGATTGCTTGAATCATGTTGACACGTATTTAGCAGACATGAAGTGATGAACTAAATGCTGTCATTGGCCTCAAGTTTAAATTCCCCTCCAATACAGGGTTTCCTCACTTAAAAGGTGAAGGGAGACTTTAAGTGAAGTGAGATTTGCCAGCGTTAGTAATCAATGTTAAAGTCATGATTTGGTTCTGGAGCACAATATTTGCCTAGAAAAGCCAACATAAAAGTCAAAACACTGACATACACATGCAGCACTGAAGTCCTTGCTGAAATACCTTGTTTTGCAAGCAACACTTCAGTTAGGAAAGGTGGCTTTTTGTATGCAGAGAAGCATTTAAAGCAATTTGTAGAACAGGTACAGTATATATTTCCCAACTGTTGTACCTGTACAGGCAAAGTACTATAGAGTTCTGAGGAAAGGTCACTGGACTCAAAACATTAACTGATTTCTCTTCAGATGCTGCCAGACCTGCTGAACTTTTCCAACAACTTGTTTTTGTTGGATTTACAGCATCCGAGGCTTTTTTTGGTTTTTACAATAGATAAGAATCCCATTTTGCCGCTGGTCTGGATGACATGTAGGTCAGATCAAGCAAAGAGTGGAAATTTGGCAATAATTGCCATTGGCTTTCTAGTCATCATCACCAAGACCAGCTTTTAGCTCTACAGCTATCAACTAAACTCAAAATCCACCAGCTGTCAAGATGGGATTTGGACCTGTCACCACAGAATTAGCCTAGAATACTGAACTGTTAGCCCAGTGATATTACCACTGCCTTCACTAGTATTGCTTCTCCTTCACTGTTTCATCTTCCCACCCCAGTCGTACATATGCCACCTTGCACCTGCAATTTTTGCAAAGGTCTGTAAATGGGATTGCAGGTTGATGGAATCATGAAAGCAGTATGCTGGAAAAAAAAAGGCAGATTTACAAACGTTCAACTTCAGTAAATATGGCACCATTGGAAGTTGACAGAACAGGTACAGACCATTCTGCTCCAATCCCCACGGCTACTGAGTTTACCCAATAGTTACAGTATATATTACAAAAAATCTGTAGGTATTGATCAGAGTCTTCTTTTCCTTCTCCTGCATATTAGGTTCAATCTTGCTTCTGTGCAGCACTTAAAGTCACAACCATTTAGAGTTGTTAACAGATTATGAATACCCCAACTGTGACACTCCACCGATTCTTTTTAAAAAGAGAGAGATGGTTTCAAAGTCTTTCCCCAAATTAAGAAATTGCACTGTTATACTCTTGCATGCTGACCTTCACATTTGGACAGCCTTTTTAAAAAACCTAAAAAGGTTTGTGTTCTCTTAATTCACTTAGGAAGGGATGGGAAATTACTAACCAATGTAACTTGAGATTGTATCCACATTATCCCACGTTCAATTTATTTAATGCAAATACATCTACTTTGATCCTCAAGGCATTAATATGGAGCTACCTTAAACCTTATAATGGTACATGCCTGTGAAATGCATTGGCTTCAAATATGAAGAAAATATTCCACCTTCTTGGATCTACAGCCCCTTAAAATAATTTCTATTTTATTGATTAAAAGATAACAGTTTGGTAGCAGAGGCAACTGATCCTATGGTCTGACCGACTGGACTTGATGGATGCAGTAATAAAAAGAATGGAGCTTTGGTCAAAGTGCATAATTTTTTCACAACCCAGCTTAATGTTGCAGGTGGGTAGATCAACATTAGTTGAAACTGAAACTTCAGCCAAGGGAAAAAAGTTTCAGCTGTTGCTGAAATGAAATTTGAAGTTTGACTCCAAGTTCTCACTGGACAAGGTAATAAAGTTAGCAGAATGAATGTTAAATAGGTGCATGTAAAAATCAAAAGACAGCAGTCAAGGATGGAGCCCTATAGTACATCAGATGTCACTGTCTATTTGCAGAAGCACAAGATATTAGAAGCCACTGCAATGGTACGATCAAAATGCCACATTTAAAATGAATATTCAATACACACCAAGTTGTCAGTTTAAAAACTTAGCAAAATCAGGCAAGTAAACCCATACATCAACCACCCATCCAACTGCTTAATTCTTGGCCTAATGATCTGATTTTTGATCTTTGCATTTAATTTTCTTCACACTTGCACAATTGTGAACAATTCACGTGAACCACAAACTCATTATCCAGTTATGATCTCAATTTTTCAATATAAAAATTGAAATCATCAGCATTAATAGATGGAAAAATGCACATCATGTACAATATGTACATGATCTGAGAAGTCTGAATGCAGTGTTGATTGTACAGAAAACCCAAGCATTTCAAAATGTATGTCTTGGGAAGGGAAAACCTGCATAAATGAAGTGTATACATTCCATGCCACTCATCCAGGTTTAATGAACCTGCAGGTTAAAATGACTAAGTATTGAAATTTTACACTTCATTTGTCACCTTCAAAACTAATTAATGGGAGGAAGATTTGATTTGCACAGCATGTTTCTCAGACTAGAGCAAAAGCACAAACTCAGCAAAACTGAAGTGCAAATGTCTGGGTTAAAAAAGTTCTAATTTATTTTCTGGCACACGTAATCAACTCCTGCAACACAAATAATGTAACTTCTATCAAATCAATCTAGCAACATTCAAGTTGCTAGAAAACTGGGATCTCTTATCACTGCTTCCAGTGGTTGCAAGTGATGTATTATTGCAAGATGAAAAGTGTCATTGATTAGCAAATGTTGCTAAAACAGGTTTTTGGTCTGAAACAAAAATTAAAATTGAACCTTGTGCTGCAGCTTTTTTGGATGAGTATGTTTTCTACTTGCTTTCTTGAAACGTTTCGATCAAACAAATAACTGAGCTCTGGGTGAGACTTTAAGCCAATACTTGGCAGGCACAGAACAGCTGAGGGAAAATTAAAGCTATTCCGGCTTTATTCTTACCTCTTAAAAGCAGGCAAATCCAAGTCCAATGAATGTTATTGTAACGTCTACTGACTCAACTTAATGGAAGATCTACTCGTAACACGAATTACAACAGCTTTGATGGCCACTAGTTACATTGTTCAGGGCACACAGCTGCAGGGTCAAACAATTTGCCACCTTTTCCTCGAATGTCAGTTCAAATGAGCACTTTTGTTTTGATACAATAGTTTCTGGCTATTTCATGGGTGATGGATTGCATCCATGTGGCCACCTGAAGAGCATCCAGTAGTTTTTGTTAACAAGCAGTTCATTACAATCAAATCCTGTGGTGACTGTGCCATAAACTGCAATTATTTCAATCCCCTCGATATTCATAATAATGGAAGTTCCCAATTTTAAGAATGACTTGTTTTTATTGGGCCTTCACAATCACCCAATACCTCAAAGCAATTTATAGCCAGTAACAGAGTACTTTTGAAGTGCAGCCACTTATGTAGGAAATTTAGTCAGGTTAGTAAAACATGGAGGAGCCATACTTGCCACAGCAACTAAAATATACTTTTTAACAATAGTAAATGAACATATAATTGCATGTGAATAAGAAACATGTCCATTCCTTTCCAAAAGGAATTTTGGATAAGAAAGCTCATGTGGATCAGTTAACTTCAGATTCACCAGGTGACTTGTGCATCATTTCATTGTCAAAATCCTAATATATTTTGGAATCTTCACAGCAATGTTTTGGAAAAACATCTGGCCTCATGACTTTTTCCAGTTAAGGTTTAAGGTGATAGCAAATTAGTCCTATAAAGCAAGTGGAAACAGCTCGGTATGTAACAACATCAAGCACCTTTGATCAACATTTTCAGTCTTGCTTTAAACAGTTGTCCCCAGCTCCAACTCATGCTAACCCAGTCTTCTCTTCATGTCAATCTCTGGGGCGATACACCAGCTTTAACACATCAACAGTGGTCAAACAAACCCAAAACAGAAAGAACGCACATCTGACATGGAATTTGAACAGTAACTTTCTGGCACAATAAAAATCAGAAGGCTGGCCATTGATCTTCTCTTTATTGCTGTGTTTAACTGGTGTCCAGCATATCATAGTTACTGTGCAAAAGGAATGGTACCTCAAAAGCTGCACTAGATGCTACACATTATGTTAATGCAAATTTGGGACTACAGGAGTGTTTTTGAAGCCAATTAACAATGGAGGCAGTGGCCACATTTGGATTCTGGGTAGATCTCAACATTCATGGGAATGTAAAGCAAGGTGACAATCAGGTCACCCATTATACATCTTGACTGGTTTTCTTGTCCTAAATCAGAAGGAAAAAAAATTAGGCAGGCTGACCCAATGCCTAGTTTTATACGCCCCAAGTTGAAAGTTTCTTCTGTTCTTAACTTCAGGTTTGATCAGTTAGCAGACTGGTGCTGACACACCAGTTTTTTTGATAGTAACTTTTTCCAAAGCTTAAAATGTTGTTGTCTGGATTGCTATTCAAGCAACTAAAGACAGACAGCCCTATTCACATTGTAAATGTACGTGGTTGTGTGCAAATTGAGAGAACTCACCCTCTTAAATTCATTTCTATGTAACAACAGCAACTACATTTCAATTGTAGATAATTTGTAGTAAAGTCCTTTAGAACAAGATTCTCAAAGGTCCCAAACAAGTATATTTGGAATATTTCTCAATAGCTCAGCTATACAACATTGGTGAGTGTTTTCTTATTAAATCTTCGAAGTTCACATGGAAGCTAGTAACTATTCTTTGTGCAATTCCTAAATGCTGTCAAATGTTTCTAATGACACTGTTAGGTAGCATTATAGGCAGTGTAGTTGATAAAATTTCAAGGATACTGATGGACGAGGTGAGTGAGCAAAACTATGGCAACCAAGTGTGAGGATATCTATTTTAAAAATTTAGATCAGGGCACTGTCCAGATGCTATGAAGTTCAACACAAATGGATGCCCAAACAGATTTGGGAGCACAGCTGCACACGTCTTTAAAATATTGCAAACAGGTGCAGAAAATAATGAAAAAAGCACTATGGAATGCTGGCCTTTATACCTGGAAGACTGGAGTACAAGGACACAAGTTATGCTGCAGTTATACATAACACTGGTTAGAGCCTACTTCAAGAACTGACAGATCTGGACACCAAATGCAAAGAACATATATTAGCCTTGGAGGGAGACAGTGTATGTTTATAATGAATGATGTTTGGACTTTGGAAGTTAAATTGAGATATTACACGAAGTAGGGCTGTTTCCTCTAGAATTTAGAAGGGGTGATGTGATTGAAGTCTTAAAGACATTAAGAGACAGTTACAGTTAGACAACATTTTTCCACTGCTTGGGGATTCTAGAATTAGTGGGCAGAGACTAAAAATTAGGGCCAGACTGTTCAGGACAGAGGTGGCAGCGGTGAGTTTGGGCCCAGTATGAGACCTGACAGATCAGCAGTGGCTGTTGCATCGGTGAGGTCCAGTGAGGACTCACTGGTGAGGGCATCAGTGGAGGGGAGATCGTAAAACAAACAAAAACAAAAAAACAGCAACTTTTGTTCCAGTGGGACAGCAAAGGGGATTTCATGCCTGGCCACCTGGCCACCAGGCCCAAGACAGCACTTAAAGTGTCTAACTTTATAATCCTTTATCTCATTTGTCTGCCTTTATAATTCTGTGTTTTGGTTTATTTTTGTGTTTTAAGATGGCACCAGAGAATGGTGCCATTATTCATCAGTTCACTATTTTGTAACAAAATACTTGACAATAAATAAAATACAGTATTTGCATAAGCATTTGTGACAAGTTAAAGGACACCACAAAGCAATTGCTATTTGAAGGGCTGAACTCCAAAGGATACCCAAGTCCCTTTGTTTACAAGTTACAAAGTTAACATGCAGGTACAGCCAACTAACAAAGCAGCACATTATGCTGGCCTTTATTACAGGTGGCTTTGATTACAGAAGTAAAGTCTTACTGCAATTATACAGAGCTTTGGAACCATTTTATGCAGTTTTGGTCTCCTTGTTCAAGGAAAGATATACTTGTCACAGAGGGAGGAAAAAAGCTTTACTAAATTAATTTCTGGGATAGGAGGACTGCCCTGAGGGACGATTATCAAAAGAATAGGTTTACAATTGTTGAAGTTTAGAAGGGTAATCTCATTCAAACATACAAAATTAAAGGAACTGACTAGATGAACACAGGAAGGCTGTTTCCTCTGGCTGATGTGTCTAGAATCAAGAGGTGGAAAGAGTGACTTAGAACAAGGGGTACTCCATTTAGCATAGATAAAGGTGCAATTTCTGTATTCAGAAGATAATGAATCTTTGGATTCTCACTTTGGAATGCTCAAATGACTGAACCCGTTTAGCCCTAAGTATTTTCAAGTCCAAGTCGATAGATTTCTACAGATTAAAACACACCTAGGGATACAGATATACTGGATGAAAATGGCAATATAGAAGGTCAGCCATGATCTTACTGAATGGCAGAGGAGGCTCAAAAGGTCTACTCCTAATGTTCTTATGGTTACTCTGGAGGGATGTGCAAGCTGGGATGCATCAATTTTATCTTGGCCTTACCTTCTTTTTATCCCGCATTGAACTTTTCCCTCTAACCATGATCTTGCAACCAGTCTCTGCTTCCAGCTGTTTTGCTGTGAGTCCTCTTGGGCCAAGGATCCTACCAACAAAATTAAACTGAAGGGAATAAAACAAAGCTAAATGTTAGATAACATGACACTTATAAGCATTGCAAAAAATCAAATTCTAAACAAATATAAAGCAGCTTTCAAATTAGACTGCCAACATCTTGAAGAAAACAAATTTCCACAAAACTTTTCCAAGTTTTCAGTGTTTATGTTACAGTACTAAAACAAGCTATACTCAATGCCAGAATAGTTTACCCTGAGATTTACCTATTTTCATAATTTGATTCATGGTTCACTGAAAATTATCTAAAACAAATCTCCTCGAAAATAAAAATTGACATCTAGGGTTACTTGCAACTTTCAGGTTGACAGCAGGGGAGAAGACAGATATAGACACGACGAAGAGAGTTGAACTTGTGAATTGAATACTCAATTTTTGAACGAAAACATTTTCATTTTGAAATCAACTAGTTAATTATTAACCCTGCTACCTGAATTGCTCAAAACAAATGTTGACTTAGATGAGACGTGCCCTCCATGTGCAATTTTTTCTCTAAAACTGAAAGCTGAATTTTGGAAGCAAAGTAGCCCAAAATGGGAGTAAATGGGAGTAAATGGGAAAAGACAGTAACAGATTCAGGGAAAAGGCATAACAGTCAAGACAAAATTCAGTAAAACAGGGATGAAAAGAAAGAGATTGGAGAGACTAAGCAGCTATGGGAATATTTTCTCCACAGTATCAGACCAATTAGTTCCAATTTGTGGCTCTTAGTTGAAAGGGAAAGGTTTTCTTTAAAAGAAAGAGGGGGAAATATATGGAAGCAAAATAAGCAACAGATAAAGACCCAATTTAACAAAACTTTATACAAGCTGTTCACATTAACTTTGAAAGCATTGTTAAACAGCCAGAATTTCCAGAATTGCTTGGGAGCTCTAAGTGAAAGATAGGAAATCTACAAACAGGGACATGTTAAGTAAATTCTAAACACAAAGGCAACAGGATTTTCCATTCTTTGAGATACTGCACCAAGTAGACCGAAAATGCACAACTCAAAAAAAAGTTGCCTCATTCGTGCTTTGAGATATAATATGCACAGGATAACCAAGTATCCACCCTCTAATTATAGCAAACTCTTATCTGCAATGACCACAAACAGAAGACTGCAACACTTGAAAGTGGCAATTCGGTTTTTAATTTTGAGTGGAAGTCTTGTGAAGCTCTATGGGATAGGACAATTGTACGGTGCTCCCAAACAGGGAAGAATATGTAGTAAGTCAGTGTTCACTCAAGACCAGAACTGTTGGAATAAAATCCTGAAGGCTTAAAGCTTTAAGTAGTGTACAGTAGCTCCAGATAGAAGCTATCTGCAGTTTCAGCCTAAAAATTAAAGTCACAAGTGGTTTAAATCTACGAACAAGTTTAATACAGGGATTAGGATGAGTACTGTACCAAGAATATGTTTTGGCACTCTTCAAAAGCTGGCTTACTTTTCCAATTTAGGAGTGTATTTGGCCTTAAAATCTAATTAGATGGTTGAGTTTATTCTCTCATCTTCCACTTTCCTTAATAATCTTTTGTTTTATTGATAAAACGTCTACAGCATTGTGTACTTTTGTTCCAACAAGAGACGACTTTGCTCAAACCAGGTTCATTTCTAGGATTTCACTTGTCTGGTACTAAACATTAACTGGGATCTTAATAGTTTCAACCACTGTACAGTATCATTTCACATCATCACTCTTTGTGAAAGAAATTTCTTCTCAATTCCATTCTTCAAGATCTCCAACTAAAATGTTTACTGCTTCTCCTACACAGATGAGGGTACCATGGTCTAAGATAAATCTAATACAGGTAGTACAAGATTATGGAAATTCCATCAGCCCTTAGTCAAATTATGGTTGAGAAAAATTTTAAAAATGCAATTCAGACAGACAATCATGCAAGTCTTCAGATTTCAACTGTAACAAAATTCATACTTGCTCGACCACGACATTTTCTTCAGACAATATTCTGAATTATCAATTCTAAAAACATTTCACATGCACTAATTTATCACAAATATTTTAATTCTTTGCTCACGTGAATAGAAAATGCATTTGCTCTCATCGTCTTTCCTTTTCTATTATAGATCTGGCAATCTTAAAACGAGTTAAACTGCAGCCTTCTCTCATACAACAGATTGCATCGTGGCTGTCAACTCTCCAAGTCAGGTGCCAGTCAGAGCAGCAAGAGCAAACCTGGGAATGACCAGCAGCAGTGGGGCTTCTCAATAAAAGCTCAAGGATCAGGCCCAAATCAAGTCATCAGGGGCAGCAGCTAACCTCAACAGGAGTCATACCAGAATTTGAAAAAGGTTGACAAATTATGTGGGAAGTCTGAGCCTGGATGACCACATATACAAGCGCCACCAGTTTGATCAACTTAAGCTTAAGCACGAGCTAGAGGCACAGCAGTGCATTTGCAAGGCTGATAGCACATTTTAGACTTGGTCAACCCGCAAATTAAGGAAGGGGAGTCAGGGAAGGAACAGGTGACCAGTCAGAAAATACAGACGACAGGTAGGCTGGAAAGCCCGAGTGCCTTACAGTCAAGAGTCTTCCTGCATTGGAAAAAAAAAAATTGTAAAATGGCTCCTCTGGGGCATACAGCCAAAGCTGTGAGAAGAGAACATTCATGGCAGACTCAACAGTCAGGGCTACAAACATACTCCAAAATGGTGCAATGTGACATCGATGACCTTTCCATAGGGAGGCAATATCCTGCAAGACAGATAGAGTCTTCAAGGTGAGTGCATACATTCAGTGATAATGGTTCACTTAAGTACCAACGTATGGAGAAAGTGGGAGCAGCTTTTGCAATAAGAAAAAAGCAGGGCCTTAACGGTTGTAATCTCTGGGTTACTCCATGCTAGTGAGGATAGGAACAAGCAGATACAGCAGTGAATGGAGAGTTGCTGCAGGAGTGGGTTTAGATTCCTGAATCACTAGATCAATTTCTAGAGAAACTGAAACACAAATCCAACAGATTGTACTTGAACCAGAATAGGACTAAAGAGGGAGGCATGCTGGTGATGTAGGTGGCACTTTAATTTGGCAGGGGATGAGATACAGAGTGGGCATACAATAGGGGTAATGCACAGAAAAGTACACAAGAAAAACCCAATCAATCTGGAAGATAGAGCATACACAAAAATTAAGGCGTAGAAGAGTGTAGCAAAGTTGGATGACATTTATTATAATTCAAGCATGCACTTAAAACAGATGAGTGGAAGATGTTGATTAACACATGGGGATACATCATTGTCACTGTAGAGACATGTTTGAGGAAGGGGCAAGGCCAACAGCTCAATACTTGAGAGCATATCCTTCTGTTTCACCTGAAGATTGTAAGAGTCAATTACAGCAATAAGGAAGGATGACATTTTAGATGTTTCTTCAGTTGAGGTCATACACGTAGAACTTGAAAAATGGGGCAATTGCATAATTGGGGTTTATTGTACACTCCCATGCGAACAAGGGCGAGACAGAACTACAGATATCCAAGCAAATTTCAATAGTAAATAGGAATATAATGATAGGGGATTTCAATCTCTCAAATATTACTGGGATGGACAAAGTGTAAAACACTTCTGGAAATATTTAAGAATTTCACTCAAGTGTTTAAGCAAGCACAAAGTCCTAAAACACAGCAATGCTAGACCACATTTTAGGGAATGGAGCCAGGCAAGTAGTTTTGAGGTGTCAGTTGGGGAGTAGGTCAGTGATAATGACTATAACTGCCTTAAATATTTGATTTATGGAAAAGGACAAAGATAGGCTGGAAATAAAACATTCTGAATTCGGCAAAGCCAATTTTAACGTCAGGATAAGATCTGGTCAACATGGGCTTGGGAGTTACTGACAGGAAAAAGTTTAGACAGAGTGATTCATTCAAAAAAGTGCCAAAATACTCCTGTAAAGATGAAGGGTGGGGAACGTGGAAACAATTGTTGGGAGATGGAGCCCAGAGAGCAAAACATGCATGGCCATGGGTGAAGAGGTGGTTGGAGCGTTCAAACTGGAAATTCTGACACTGATGTAAAGCATCAGCAGAATCATGGATGCAAGGAGGAAGGAACTGGACAAGGGGAGCAAAAAGCCAAATTGATGTAGGAAGAGGAGTTCTGTAGGGCAGGAGCAGGCAGAAACAATGGACCTGCCCACACAGTCCTATTTGTGGATTTTTTGGGTATGAAATAGAGGCAGGTATACGGTTTTGGGGGATGAGTATAATGTGGCAGATGGGGGTGGGTGGGGGGGGGGGGGGACAGGGGGTATAGGTTAGACCAGGGATGGGAGGAGCGGCGGGGGGGGGGGGGGGGGAGATTTCGGGG
>NC_063358.1:11735072-11774573 GCF_021869965.1 Rhincodon typus | reverse complement strand
GAAACAACACTGGAGGGGAAGATAAAAGGAAAACCCCAAAAAATAAGTGAGAAGAAATGGGGAGGCCCAGTGGCTCAGGTGATTGACACAAACAGCAGTGTCAGGGGCTCAGGTTCAATTCCAGCCACAGGTAACTGTTTGTGTCAAGTTTTCACATTCTCCCCGTGTCCGTGGGGGTTTCTTCTGGGTGCTCAGATTTCCCCTTAGTCCGAGGATGTACAGGTTAGGTGGATTGGCCATAGTTAAATTGTCCAGTATCCAGGGATGTGCAGGCTAGATGGATTAGCCATGGTAAATGTGGGTCTGCAGGGATAGTGTAGAGGGCTGGGTCTGGGTGAGACTGTTGGGAGGGTCGGTGTAGACTTGATGGGCTGAGGCCTCCTTCCATACTGTAGGATTCTATTCTAAAGTAGATTAGAGACAAAAGAGGACAACCATGGAAAAAAAAAAGAGATAGTAGGAACTGCAGATGCTGGAAAATCAGATAATAAAGGTGTAGAGCTGAATGAACACAGCAGGCCAAGCAGCATCATAGGAGCAGGAAGGCTGACGTTTCGGGCCTAGACCCGTCTTCAGAAATGGGGGGAGGGGAAGGGGGTTCTGAAATAAATAGGGAGAGAGGGGGAGGCGGATAGAAGATGGATAGAGGAGAAGATAGGTGGAGAGGAGACAGACAGGTCAAAGAGGTGGGGATGGAGCCAGTAAGGGAGAGTGTAGGTGGGGAGTTAGGGAGGGGATAGGTCAGCCCAGGGAGGACGGGATATGAGGTGCTGTTCCTTGGGAACCCTGCAGCCCAAATGGTATCAATGTGGACTTCACAAGCTTCAAAATCTCCCCTCCCCCGACCGCATCCCAAAACCAGCCCAGCTTGTCCCCGCCTCCCTAACCTGTCCTTCCTCCCACCTCCATCTCCTACCTACCAGCGTCATCCCGCCTCCTTGACCTGTCCGTCCTCACTGGACTGACCCATCCCCTCCCTAACTGCCCTTTACTGGCTCCATCCCCACCTCTTTGACCTGTCTGTCTCCTCTATCCATCTTCTATCCACCTCTCCCTATTTCAGAACCCCTTTCCCCTCCCCCATTTCTGATGAAGGGTCTAGGCCCGAAACGTCAGCTTTCCTGCTTAGCCTGCTGTGTTCATCCAGCTCTACACCTTGTTATCTCAGAACCATGGAAAGGTTGGGACCATTCAGGATTGAAATGTCGGAGCCAGAAAAACATAGGCGAGACTTTAAATGCATCTGTACAGTATTCACAATAGAGATCTCCGACACAAGTTGGAGGGGTGCAGACATGCTGTGATATACTTGAACTAATTAGCATTGCGGAGGTTTGTTAGCAGTTTTAGCAAGCTTAAGAACGTGCAATTTGCCAGATCCTGAAGAGATGTATTATAGGCTGCTTTGGGAGACAAGGAGATCGCATGGAGTCAGACATTAATTTTCAAATCCTCTCGACACAGGTGCCAGAAGATTAGAGAGCAGGTAACTTGGTATTATTCAAAGGTGGTAGAAACAAGCCAGGGTACTAATGGCTGGAAAGATTTGAGATATAGAGTTCATCTCCATTTGGGACAGACAAGGATTAAAATCAAGGATAGTCAGTCAATGTGGGTATGTCACAGGGACATGTCTAACAAATTTGATTGAATGTTACAAAAGAGATGACTAGAATTGGAGATAAGGATAATGTTGTTGAAACAGTTTACATGTACTTTTATTAGGTTTTTGAAAAAGTCTTTACAAGAGATGGTCAATAAACTAACAGCTGGTGGGATCCAGGGTAACTGGATCCAAAGCTAGCTTAGTGGCAAGAAGCAGAGAGTGATCAAAAATGTCCATAGCTGAATGGCAGGAAGGGATGATTCATGATCTGATTAATCAAGGCAGAGATAATTACAAAAAATTGAAAAACAAAGTGGTGCTAGAGGAAAAACCAAATGGCTGGATATAATTTTTTTGTAATCATCTCTGCCTTAATTGGATCATAGGTCATCCCTTCACTCACTATTCAGCTACTGACACCTTACTCACGCCCCTTTGATACTTGATCACCTGCAAAGACTTGTTATTCAGCGTGTTAACACTCAACTCACCATTTGTACCATCTTTTGACACAAATATCTAGAATTATCTTGCAATGATCTCTCTGCCTATAAATTACGTCAATGAGCTTCCCTCCACTTCACTTGACAAAAAGAAGTAGTGCTCTGAAAGCTTGGTGATTTCAAAAAAACCTGGACTATAATCTGGTCTAAACAGTGTGGAGCTGGAGGAACACAGAGCAGCAGGGAAGTTGACATTTCAGGTTGGGACCCTTCTTCAGAAATCTGAATTTCTGAAGGGTCCCAATCCAAAACGTCAACTTTCTTGCTCCTCTGATGCTGCCTGGCCTGCTGTGTTCCTCCAGCTCCACACTGTTTAGACCAGATTATAGACCAGCATCTGCAGTTCTTGCTGTCTTGGACAATAATAAATCTAGTGTTGTGTAACTTCCGATTTTTTTCACTAATCACCGAAAACAAAATTTCCTCTACCTTATCAAGCCTTCACAATTTTGCATGTCTCAATGACATTGCCTCTCATTCTAATCTCCAGTGACTATCAGCTCAATTTACTCAACCTACCATAGGCAATTCTTTAACCCGAGAGAAGAATTATGAACTTTCACTTTACCTCCAATTATGGTATAAATAATTTAAACCAAAACAGTATTTACTACTTCAACATGGTTTCATTAAAACCTTATGCAACTGGTGCAGGGTTTCTCAATTTCTCTTCTTTAATCCCTTTGCAATAAAGGCCAACATGTCACTTGCTTCATGGTTTGTTGTACGTACATGCTGACTTTCTACATTCCATGGCTATGCCTCAGGCATACTTGACTTAATCAAGCATCCTTTTTGTCTGTAGTTATTGTTTGAAATCAACATTTTTGCATTTATACTGATTAAGCACATGACAAAACAACTTGAGTAGCATGTCTCTTTTCAGCAATCATGGCTGATTTTAAGTCTAAACTCTACTTTCCTGCCTCATGTCTTGACTAAGACACCAAAATTGACAACTCAACCTTAAGTATGTTGTGGATTCTCCACTGTGTATTCTGGAGTAGAAATTTTCAAAAGATTCAAAATCTTCACATTGAGGAACATTCTCATCTCAGTCCCAAGTGATTGAGCCTTCTCATCCTGAGGCTATGCCCATGTTAGGACACATCAGCTGGAGAAACTTACATACCTAGTCAACGCTCTTCAGAACCGTTTGTTTTACTATGATTACTGTTCATTTTACTGAGCTCCAGAAAAACAGGCCTTCATGCGACAGTCTCACCATTCCAGGAACAAAACTAATTAACTTTCACAGTTTACATCCCTCAAATATGGGGCTGAAAACAGCATACACCCTGCAAGTGCCGTCTCATGAAAGACCTATACCATTGCAGCACTTTCACTACTTTATTGCTAAGGAAACAAAGGACCAACATGCCTTTGCCTTCTAAACCGCTGTACCTATACATCGTATTTCTTGAATGAATAAACGTACCTTTCTTTTAAACAGCATTTTAGAAGTTTTGCACTTGCGTTTTTTTTTCCATTCCGATATTAAAAGTAACTTTACTTCCCCATACTGTGCTCTGCCGAGTATTGCGTTCTCTCTCAACCTACCACATGGCAGCTTGTGCCACTGTGTTAAAAACACGTTTGCTAACTATACAAAGCCAATATGTATTACTCTTGATCTCGCATCCAAGTGGTTAACAGACAAAATAGCCAAACTGATCCTTGTGGCATTCTACCACTTACAGCCTGCCACCTGGAAAAATGTCCCATTTATCCCTACACCTGTCAGTTAACCCATTCCCTAATATTACAATACCTTCAATCTCGAACTCATGTTGTGCATTAAGCTTTGGTGCGCTGCCTTTTGAAAATTTAGGTATGATGTACTTACTGACACTAACCAGTTCACCAATTCCATCCTCAAAAAAAAAATTCTGTCAAATACCTCTTCCCTTTGAAAAAACTATGTTGAATCAGCCCAAATCAGAGGGGTTTGAGGGGGAGACATGATTGAGATCTATAAAATTATGAAGGGCATATGAAAAGAAACTTTTCCTCTTGGGAGGATCAATGACTAGTAGGCATGAATTTTAAGATAAGGGCCAGAAAGTTTAGAAGAGATGAAAGGAAAATATTTTTCAAACAGAAGGTGGTGGGAATTTGGAACACACTGCAAGGGTGGTAGAGACAGAAACCTGCATAACATTCGAGTATTTAGAAGTGCACTTGCAATGCAAAGGCATAAACAAGCTTTGGATCAGTATTGCAAAAGTGGATTAGAACAGTTAGGTAGTTGCTTTTGACCAAACAAATGATGGACCGAAGGGCCTTTTCCTATATAGCTCTGACATTATAGAAATGTCTAGAATTAAGCCTCATGTTAGGGTCAATCACTTGCCTACTTTTTGAGAAAAAAAAAGTCACAAGGCCAAAGAGCATCTGAGGCACTACGCACAAGGAAATTTCCTCCCATTCAGAAATCCACCTATGTAATGCATCAAATCATTAACTCTGGGCAGCATGCAGATCTGAACTCAAGTTTCACCAGTGTGCAGGAAACACTGATCACTGATGGCTCAGTGCCAACATACTCTGCCAAAGAGCCAAAGCCAAACTACATGTAGAAACAAATTAAAATTCAGAATTCCAGGCTGGTCTTGACTAAATTTAACACTGCTAATTTTCATATTTTGCCATATCCTTTTTTCTGATGTTAATATTCGACTTGGATTCTCATTTTGGTGGTCAGTCTCTGTCAACTGCATATTAAATAAAACCTGTTGAGACTGTTTTTCAGACCAAAGAACACCCATTTTCTACTGTGCTTGCCTAGCTACTGCTAGTCTTCACGGGACAATGATGCCAAGAGTGGAATTCTGAGATGTCACAACATGGTGTAATGACAGACATTTTTACATATTGCAGTCATGATTGTCATGTTTACATTCCACATATTTAAATAGCTGAAATGTTATAGCCCACTTCCAAATCACAAAAAACACCCAAGTAAACTGCTTTTCCAGAAATCCAGCTTACAAGACATGGACTTACAAACTGTTCTCATTTCCATCGTATACATACACTCAGTAACTGCAGTCATACTTGAATATAAAATAAGGAATATTTCCCACTAATTATTGTAGAGGTCATTAAACTCTTCCACAAATACAAAGCTACAACAAAACTAGCTTGCAAGTAAACATGCTTCAAACAGAGCCAATCTAGCTCTCCAAACACACATTAAGCAAAAATATTAAGTAAATATGTATGTGGAAGATTACTGACTGATGACATGATTGAGCCAGATGAAATCAGGCTGCTACCCATGAAAACTTTGCAATTTGTTTCTTCTGATGGGAAATTGGGGGACCCTCTACAGTAAAGAATTTCCAGAGGTTCAATATCCTCTACAAAGATATTCCTCCTCATTAGTCTTAAACATGCAACCCATTACGGAGATTATGCCCTCGTGTCATACAGGCTCCCACAAGGGGAAACAACTTTTCCACATCTATCCTGAAGTCTCTCCAGAATCTTGTTTCAATATAGCTGCCTCTCATTCATTTATGAGTAAAGGCCCGACCAATTCAAATCTAAGACGATTTCTCCATACCTGATAGCCTCAAACATTCTGTGGACTGCTTCTAATGCCAGTGTCTTTCCTTAGATGAAAGGGCACAAAAAAACCTTCACAGTATTCCAACTGTGGTCTGATTAGTGGCTTGTATAAAAAGAGGTTCAGCTAAAATTAAACAGTATTCCCTTTGAAATTAATGCCACCATCCATTTGCTTTCTCTACTACCCACAAAGCTAACATTTGAGACTCAAGAGGACTCCCAAATCCCTCTTTTGTAGCTTTCTGTACTTTATTTAAATTCAGATAATATTTAGCTTCTCCATTCATAAATCATAAAGAATCAAAATCCCTATAGTGTATATAGAGGCCAGCCAGCTCAGTGTGCATCAACCCTCCAAAAACACTATTTACCATGGCTAACCCACCAAGCTTGCACATCCCTGGACAGTACAAGGCAATTTAACACAGCCAATCCACACAACCCTGTACGTCTTTGAACAGTGGGAGGAAACTTGCACACACAGGGAGAACATGCAAACTCCACACAGTCACCCAAGGCTGGAATCAAATCCAGGTCCCCAGCGGTGAGAGTCAGCAGTGCTAATTACTGTGCCACCATGTCGCCCAACTCTTCTCACTGAAGGGCATAACATATTCCCACATTATATTCCACCCATTAGCTTTCTGCACTAAGCTATCCATACCCCTCTATAGGCTCATATAATTTTCACTACTTGCTTTCACCTGTTTGTATCATCTGCAAACTTAGCTATATTACATTCACTTCTCACTCAAGTGGTTAGCAGATAGTAAATTGCCCCCGCACTGATCTGTGGTGCGCCACCAGTTTAAGTTGCCAGCTTGAAAATGCTGTATGGATGGAATGAGCTGCCAGAGGTAGATGCAGGCACAGAGACAACATTTAAAAAAGACACTTGGACAGGTTGAGAGAGTTATGGGCCAAACACAAAGGGGACTATTTTAAATTTCGGATACTCTTGTCAGCATGGAAGGGTCTGTTTCCGTGCTGTTGTGCTATGACTAAATATTACATCCACTCCTTCCCTTTTATCCTGCTTGATTCGTCAGGTATTTCACCTTCATGAAGCCACACTGTCTCTGCCTAATCATATAATGCACTTCTAAATGCTCTATTACATCATTTATAATAGCTTCTTCACAGTTTCCAAATTACCAAATGTTAAGGTAACTGATTTTCAGTTAGTTTTTTTTGTCTCCTACCTTTTTAAATAATGGCATTACATTGCTGCCTCAGCATCAGAGACCCAGGTTTGATTCCAGCCTTGGGTGACTGTGTCTGCACGGTTTTCCTCCCACAGGCCAAAAATGTGCAGGTCAGGTGGTTTGGCCATGCTAAGATTACCCCTTCATGTCTAGAGATGTGTAGGCTAGGTGGATTAGCCATTGCAAATGCGGGGGTTACAGGGATGGGACTGGGGAGGGGGGGCTGGGAAAGAGTCTGGGTGAGATGCTCTTGGGGGTCAGAGCAGGTTTGATGGGCCACGTGGCCTTTCCACACTGTAGACATTCTATGAAAAAAGCAACCACCAATCATTTTAGCTTTTAATGTGTGGAATGGCAGTAGCCTCTGAAATGCAATATTTTCCATCTAGCCACTCAAAGTAATGAACAGTTGCACAATTAGTGGCAAGGTATGGCAAACAATGCCTAACTGAAATCAGATTTTAAATAAAAAAAAGTTATAGTACAAATGTCAACTTTTGAAAGTTTGATGGGACTTGCAGCAACCAACCATTTCAAAAGCAATTACACTCCTTGAGATTTTGCAGAAGACGTCTAACTAGTTTATAGAATTTATCTTGGCACATTTTGCTAAGGGTCAATGTTCAATGTTCAAAAGAATACATAAAACCTGCAGTCACAGAATCATTCACAATTCTTTACATTAAGACATCAAGAAAATCCAACAAAACAGTAATGTAGAATAAAACTGGGAGAGGGGGAAGAAATAGAGAGGCCACTGATATATGTTACAATCCTGTTACATCTCCAACCTTTTCCAGTTTTGAAAAGTCACAATCCGGAAACATGACCTCTATCTCAGATACTGCCTGACTTACTACTTCCAGGATTCCTTACAAAAATTCAACAGCAAGATTACAGGACAATATGGATAAACAGTTAAACTCGATTCTTCCCCACCTTAAACTGGTTAGGTTTTTCCATACAGTCCCTACCCAAACTAAAGACACCAGTGACAAAACCTTAAGATGCTGAATAAGCCTAAAGCCATTAAATGTTTAAAAAGAACTGTATAATTTTACAGTGCCTTCACACAATACCCCAGATTTGCTAACGTAGAGTGACTGCCTCCAGGACATGCCCCATTGTTGATGTACCTTTTCACAACTGTAGAAATAGAAAATAAGTTTGATACAAATTCAGCACAAGGGCATCATCAAAATAGCAATTCTACACAACAGGAGATAAACACAAAAATTCATAGGGATCATAACTACAGTATTGCAAATTCATGCAAACAGGGGCATGAATGCACAAGAAGATGCATTTGTCAGTGACTCGCTGTCTACACATTACCAATTGTAGAAGAAAGAGATTTTCTATATAGGGATTTGAAAGATATTTTACAAACTCAGTAGCCTGCAAATTCCCATGACCATAAAACAATTAACAGGTAAAAACAATTAGAAAACCAATGATACTAGGCAACAATTCTAGTTTCACCATACTTACTGATCAAGATAAAAAAAACGTCATGAAATTTCAACAACAAGCAGTTAAGCCTTGACAAAATGTTTGACTCGAACTTGAGCAAGGAAGATCCATGCTCCTTATTTCAACACTAGGAGGACAAGTCTTCCCAGTGCAGCTTAGATTTCTCATCTACTCTAATTTCTATACCCTTACCTTCTCCGCCCACAAATTTTCAGTATTCCAGGTGGAAGTAAGTTCAAGAACAAGTTGGGCATTTATAACTGAATTCTAGTTTCACAAGAGTGTTTGGCCAAGACAGAATCATCTGGGAGTAAAAAAAGCTACAAAAAAAAAAAAAAACACCCACGAATGGTCTCTATTGAGCACATCTTCAAACTGAACATTGCTCAGACAGAAGGAAGGAAAACGAATTCATATTTCTAATATCTGCAAATGCCCATGGTTAAGGAGAACAAACCTAAACCAAAATTTTAGCATATGCTACATGGACATAAAGGCTGCATTGTTTTCAGTCACGTTAGACATGTCAAGGATGCATCTCATCTGCATGGGCACCTCATAACTAGTCAGTACCGCCTACAAGACCAAACATCTGCAAGACAAAATGCAAAGTTTACACAGACTTCGACTAGCCATTTCTCAATGATTTTCAACTCCCTACAGTATACTTTTCTGGTTTGGGATCAACCTAATGGTTCTCCCACAACCTTAACTCCAACCTCATGTGACTATTTCAGTCACAGTAATAATTTATCAACTGCAAATCTAAAAACTTATCAACACATCATAGAACTAAATCATTTCAAACCAGAGCTCAAAAATGTACAGCAGCACCTTTAGTTTTTATTAATGTAACCCAAGCTGAGTTGGTCATTAAGAGCTCCAAGTAAATGAGATACAAAAAAGTCATGGCAAGAAATTTTCCATATTAATTATTTGGAGAAAATAAAAAAAAACCGATTATGTTGAGTTTTCAAAGGTAATTTATAAAAACCACAATACTATTAGTTAAGTTGGTGATCAGAATTTTTAAAAATTCTGGTTATTCCATTTATGCGCCAGAGTCCCGTTTCTGTATCTTTCACCTTTCTTTACCTTCTCTTATTCTTAAGAATTGTCTTTCATGGAGGAAGGGGAAAAGATGCAAGCAACAAGAAATGCTCAAGCATCCTTAAAGCAGAGACTGAGATAGCGCTAGAATTTGAATAGCGTTAATCACACCATAATGTTGCTCATTACTTTCTTTTAAAGAGAAAGAAAGTGAACCATTACAGTTCTAATAAAAGGTGCAAACAGATTGTTCGAAACAGTTAGATTGTGGTGGTGAGCCAAATGCTATTCTGAATGCTTCCTCCACCAAAAGGAAGTAGATTAATTTCTATTTGAAATCCATAGGTTAATACATAACGGAAAATTTCATTTCTAGGAGACAGATTTCATTCAGTACAAGAGGATTCCCTTACATTTGCACAGAAACAGCACTGTTGACCCTGCAAAGTCCTCCTCACTTACATCTGAGGGTTAGTGCCAAAACTGGGAGAACGGTCTCAGACTAGTTAAGCAACAGCCTAAAACTGTCAGTAAAGTATGATTGTGCGAGTATGGCTATGTCCCAGACACCATCATCACCATCCCTGGATGTGTCGTGTCATGTCCCACCGGCAGGACAGACCCAGCAGAGGTGGTGGCACACAGTGGCATGCTGTTGGGAAGGTGATGATCTAGGAGTCCTCAACATGGGATCCAAACCCCATGAAATCTCATGGCTTCAGGTTAAACATGGGCAAGGAAACCTCCTGCTGATTACCACATTGTCCTCCCTGAGCTGATGAATCAGTACTCCTCCATTCTGAACACCACGTAAGCACTGAAGATGGCAAGGGCACAAAATGTACTCTGGAGGGGGATTTCAATGTCCAAGGGTGGCTCAGCAGCAGTACTGCTGATAGAAATGGTTGGTCCTAAAGGACACAGTTGCTAGACTGGGTCTGCGGCAGGTGGTGAGGGAACCAGAGGGAAAAACATACTTGACCTCATCCTTACCAATCTACTAGCTGCAGTTGCATCTGTCCTTGACAGTATCCTAAAAAGTGACCACCGCACAGTCCTTGGAGATGAAGTCCCGCTTTTACATTGAGAATACCCTCCATTGTGTTGTGTAGCACTATCACCGTGCTAAGTGGGACAGACATTGTACAGATATAGCACCTTAAGACTGGGCATCCATGAGGCATTGTGGGCCATCAGCAGAATTGTACTCCAGTTCCTCATGGCCCAGTATATCCCCCAGTCAACCATTTCTACTGATCCCCTGGCTTGATGGCAAGGGCAGGAGGGCATGCCAGGAACAGAATCAGGCATACCTGAAGATGAGGTATCAAACTGGTGAAGCCAAACAGGACTACTTGCACACCAAACTGCAAAAGCAGCAAGTGACAACACAGTTAAGCGATCCCACAACCAACGGATCAGATCTAAGCTTTGCGGTCCTGCCACATCCTGTCGAGAATGGTGGTGGACAATTAAACAACTCACTGGAGGTGGCGGCTCCACAAATATCCCCATGCTCAATGATGGAAAAAGCCCAACACAACAGTGCAAAAGATAAAGGTGGAAGCATTTACAGCAATCGTCAGCCAGGTACGCCTAGTGGATGATCCATATCGGCCTCCTCCAGTGCTTCAGATCTTGCCATTCCCCGAGCCAAGCTGTTCCAGTACAATTACAACACTTATCTACTCAGCAATGTGAGAAATTGCCCAAGTATGTCCTGTACAAAAAGCAGAACAAATCCAACCTGGCCAATTACCGCCCCTATCAGTCTACTCTTGATCATCAGTAAAGTGATAGAAAGTGTCAGTGCTATCAAACAGCACCTGCTCAGCGACGCTCAGTTTGGGTTCCACCAGGGCCACTCAGCTCCTGATCTCATTACACCATTCGTCCAATCATGGACAAAAGAGCTGAATTCCAGGAGATGAGGAGAGTGACAGCCTTTGATATCAAGGCTTCATGTGACCAAGTGTGGCATCAAAGGGCCATGGCAAAACCGGAATCAGGGGGCAAACTCTCTGGTGGTTGGAGTCATCCTGACACATAGGAAGATGGTCATGGCTGTTGGAGGTCAATCATCTCAGCTCCAGGACATCTCTGCAGGAGTTCTTCAGGGTAGTGTCTTTGGGCCAAACATCTTCAGCTGCTTCATCAATGACCTTCCCTCCGTCATAAGGTCAGAAGTGGGGATATTTGTGATGACCGCACAAAGTTCAGCACCACTCGTGACTCCTCAGAGACACTGAATCATTCAGTGTTCAAGTTCAACAAGATCTGGACAATATCCAGGCTTGGGTTGACAAGTGGCAAGTGACATTCACGCCACACAAATGCCAGGCTATGAGCATCACCAATTAGAGACAATCTAACCAGTGTTACCATCACTGAATGTCCCCACTAACATCCTTGGCGTTATCACTGATCAGAAATTCAACTGGACTCACCACAAACAGTGGCTACAAGAGCAGGCCAGAAGCTAGGAATACTGCTGCAAGTAACACCTCCTGACTCCTCAAAGCCTGTCCACCACTTACAAGGCCCAAGTCAGGAGCATCATGGAATATTCCCCACTTGCCTAGATGAGTGCAGCCCCAACAACACAAGTGTGACATTATCCAGGACAAGGCAGCCTGCTTGATTGGCACTACATCCAGAAGCATCCACTCCCTCTACACCGACACTCAGTAGCAGTGTGTACTATCTGCAAGGTGCACTGCAGAAATTCAAAGATCCTCAGACAGCACCTTCCAAACTCACGACCACTTCAACCTAGAAGGTGAAGGGCAGCAGACATATGGGAACACCACCTTCAAGTTCCCCTCCAAGCCACTCACCATCCTGACTAGGAAATATATCACCGTTCCTTCATTGTTGCTGGGTCAAGATCCTGGAATTCCCTCCCCAATAGCATTGTGGGTTAACCTACAGCAGGTGGACTGCAGCAGTTCAAAAAAGGCAGCTCACCACCACCTTCTCAAGGGTAACTAGGGATGGACAAGAAATGCTGGCCAACCAGTGACACCCACATCCCACAAATGAATAGAAAAATTGCCAGGCTAAAAAGGCAAATGCATCAGATTTACATGGTTCATGCAGGAAGTTGAAGCGACGAAAATATTCAATTTCAGTGGTTAATCCATAAGGTGATCAGAAGTACTAGTCAATAATAGAAACATTTTTCATAAAACAAGATTACCACAGGCTTCAATCTGGAAACCCAATGCATTCCCAGAGAAAGACTTCATAAATCTGCTAATGACATTGCCAGATTATTTTGAGCTGTGTGTGCAATGTAGTCAACACACCACAGCTTTACTCCCTTCTCCCAACTAAAAATAGCCCAATAACATCTTGTTGAATATTTTAAAGCATGCCAAATAAAGTTAGCATTTAGTACAAGCTCTTTGGCAAAAGTCAGTGAAATACAAAATGATTCCTACATTTCCAAAAACTGACTGCATACCCAAAATGACTTTTAGTAAAGCAGGCTTGTTGTGCTTGATTAACAAAACTAAGGCCAGTAATATCACAACATGAAAAAAAAGGGACTATTTTGATTTAAGAGAGGGTACTAAAATATTACATTTTCATGCTATTGTCTAGGTTTTAAAGGGCCAAAGTTGCATTCCCAGCTTTACTTGCTTTAAAATCGAAAAATTGTGTCCTTCAGATCTGTCCTTTTAGCCTTCAAAGATAATGGATGTCAAAACATATCAACAAATCACTGGAACAAAATTTAACATGGCAACATTAGCTAAGTGTAATTTTTGACTTGAGCAAGGTCACCTCATCCCACTTCCTTGAGCATATCAAAACTTTTCCATAAAATCCAGACTAGATTTGAGATGTAACTCTGCAAATATAGCTGTTCTCCACATATTTGTGGACCAAAGCCTCATTCCAAATCAGATGGAGGGTTTATATGAATATCTGAAGTAGTTTTGTCCACCCAAAGTCTATAATGCATCTATCACAACAACACGCTTTTCTAACCTCTAAACAGCATTATCTGTAATCAGGATGACACATTTAAAGCATCAAATCAAACTTTCACTTATTGTTTTACAATGTCTTTTGGAAGTTACCAACCCTAATCTCACTGGTCAGTACAAATGCAATAATGTTTTCACAGATCTACATGAAATAATTCATGTGGTTAACTGCAGAAACAGTTCCAGATATTTACCAGAGGCTGCAGAATGGCAAAATACAGAAAATAAGTTATTAAAACAACATGTTCCACTTGAGGTGGTAATCTTCATACTACCATGCAAATCATGGCCAAAACACTGAAGTCAAGGTTTAGGAATTAAAATGAATGGAACAATGAGGGAGGCAGAGAACTTTTAAATTTATTTTTATTTAGTCTATTTTTCTAATCAATCTGTTCAGACATGTTATTATACATCTAGAAAAAAGAACAATACAGCACAGGAACAGGCCCTTTGGCCTCGAAGCCTGTCTTCACTTGCAGGATCCGTATCCCTCTATTTCCTTCCTCTTCATGTATTCGTCCAGGTGTTTCTTGAATGCTGCTATTGTGCCTGCTTCCACCACTACCTCCGGCAGCACTTTCCATGCAATCACCACTCGAAAAATTGGCTTGCATATTTCCAACTCCTCACCCCCACCTCGAAATTGTGTCCCCTACTAATTGATCCCTCCACCCTGGGGGGAAAAAAGCCTCACTTTCCATGCCATTCACAACCTTATAAACTTCTATTAGGTTGCCTCTCAACTTCCTCCATTCCACTGAAAACAAACCTAGTCTATCCAACCATTCTTCATAGCTAAAAATTCCCCATACTATGCAACACCATGGTTAAAAAAATTCTGTACCCGCTCCAAAGCATCCACATCCTTCTGGTAGTATTGTGACCAGAACTGTATGCAATATTTCGAAGGGCAGCCTAATTAAAGTTCTATAAAGCTGCAGCATACCTTGCCTATCCTTATACTCAATGACCCTTCCAATGAAGGCAAGCATGCCACAGGCCCTTTTTAACTACCCATCTACCTGCACTTCCACCTTCAGCAATCTCTGGACCTGCACACTCAGATCCCTATGCATATCGATACTCCTAAGGATTCTGCCATTCAACGTATAATTGCCACCTGTACTTGACCTTACAAAACGCATCATCTCACATTTGTCCGGGTTAAATTCCATGTCACTTTTCTGCCCATGCCTCCAACTGATCTATATCCTGGTTTATCCTGCCAATCCTCCTCACTATCTGCAGCTCCAATCTTTGCATCATCCACAAGCTTACTAATTAGACCAGCTACATTTTCCTCAATTATTTGTGTACAGCACGAACAGAGGTCCCAGCGTTGATCCCTGTGAAACACCACTAGTCACAACTCTCCATTCTGAAAAACACCCTTCCAACGTTACCCTCTATCTCCTGTAACTAAGCTGCTTCCATATCCACCTTGCCAGCGCACCCCAATACCATATGACTTCACCTTTGTACCAGTCTGCCATGAGGAACCCTGTCAAAGGCTTTACTGAAGTCCATGCAGACAACATCAACTGCTTTTCTCTCAATCATCTATCATCCCCTCAAAAAACTTGATCAAGTTAGTGAGACAACATCCCCCTCTCTGCAGCAGATGGGCTTCAATCCAGACTTCCCAGTCTGGGGGAGGGACTCTTAACTCTGTCACAAGACTATAAACGTGTTTGTAAAAGTAGGCTGCTCATCTGTGTAGGCCGAATTGCAAATCAAACTAACCTAAAATCTATTCAGCAGTTTACCACAATCTGTTTTGAAAACCTGCATCAGCCAAGTTTGATTAGCAGGAAGCATCTGTATTACTATAGTCCAATGCAGTGACCAGAAATTCAAACAGTTCAATCAATTTAAGGGTTAAGTTTTTCTTCTTACCCCAGCCTCAAAACTAAAACAGCTCAAACTCAAGTAACCATCTGATACCCTGCCAAATAGCAATTTTTAAGCAAACTACTCACTCACTTAGAGACATTACGGCTGAAACAAACATTATCCTCAGCCATCTAAACAAAGTTAGGGACGGAATAGGAGAGATCAGAAACATTAATCCTATTTATTCAATTTAAGGGTTATTAAATAAAATAACTTTTTGCAGAACCCAGCTGAAAACAGTTAACTCAATACACATTAAAATCAAACCCAGGCTTTTATGGCAGTGGTAGTGTCCCTATCCCTGGAACAGGAAGCTTGGGTTCAAATGCCACTGCTCCAGAGGTGTGTAAATTCTCTGAATAGGTTGATTAAAAAATTAGGTTAAAATCACACCTGGGGCTCTTGTCATGCAGTGGTAGAGCCCCTGGACTTAGAGGCCTGGGTTCAACATCCACATGTTCCAGAGGTGTGTAATAACATCCCTGAAGAGGTTGATTAGACAGAAAAAGTGGGTTTTAAAAAAGTTTAAAACAAGTCAAAAAAATCAAGCCTGGGCCCACATGGCTCAGTGGGAGAGTCACTACCACTAGATAAGCAGGCCCAAGTTCAAGTCCCACCTGCTCCAGAGGCATATAACAGCATCACTGAACAGCTTGATTAAAAAAACAGGCTTGAGCCAATTTTGATGGCCCTCTTGTGGCACAGTGGCAGTGTCTCTGCCCCTGGATCAGAGATGCCTGGGTTCATGTCCCAACTGTTCCACAGGCGTGCACTAACATCTCTGAATACGTTGATTTGAATTAAGAATCAGCCTAGGCCCTCTTGTTATGCAGTGGTAGAGCCCCTAGACTGGGAAGCTTGGGCTCAAGTCCCATCTGCTCTAGAGGGGTGCAACAACATCCTGAATAGCTCGATTCAAAACTGGGTTAAAAATCAAGCCATTTGGAATCAAGGACAATTTCACCAAAACAAAAAATGGCAAGTGGACTATTTATGCAGTTTCCAAAAACTGCATTTAACTCATTCATAAAAAGGAGTCTGAAAATATGCCCATCTGCTCAAATACATAATAAAAACCAAAAGAACTGCGGATGCTGTAAATCAGGAACAAAAACAAAGTTGCTGGAAAAGCTCAGGCCTGGCAGCATCTGTGGAGGACAAAACAGAGTTAACGTTTCAGGTCCGGTGACCCTTCCTCAGAACTGAAACAGAAACATTAACTGTTTTCTCCTCCACAGATGCTGCCAGGCCTGCTGAGCTTTTCCAGAACTTTGTTTTTGCTCAAATACATCTAACACTCAACACCGCAAATATTCTGAATTTGCACTAGTGTCAACTTGGAATTATGCTTCTTGTTAAGAAGCCTCCACAAGCTTTATTTTTGAAAAGTATCATACTGTGCAGCCGTTTCAATCTCAGTTTGGCAGATCTGGGAACACACAACACAGCAGTATCTCAGCAAATTATAAAACAGACACTTCAGTCCTGAGTATGCAACCCTGCCAAAGCTGCCAAAGGCCTCGGGACTCAGCTGGGCATAAAAAACCCCAAGACAGGTAGTTCATCTGGTACCATGGTCAAATTCCCTTAAACAGCAAAATAATGTTGCCTCTCAGACAAGGAATAAGAGGAGACTGGTGACAAGTTCTGTTGTGTCTCTTTAAAAGATTGGTTATACTTCAGTGGAAATTCATACTGGTGCACTTGAGCAGGAGTGTCAAAGAACTGTCTGTGAAAAGCAGCTGTGTCTTTGATATCAGTCTGCTCCAAGAGCACCAATATTGTTTGCATTTTCCAGTTTATCATAAGTCTTTCAAAACTGACGGTCACCCCATAACTGTCACATCATATTTCAGTACATCACTTCATAACTAATTTTTGTTTCTGCAAATCTAAGCATATATCCACCTAAAATCTCAACTACTGGCACTGTTTTAAAAGGCTTATCACATTAATTCATGATTGCAGCTTCTGTGGTTGTATGTGGATAACATCTCAATTCCTTTCAATATTTGCTGCACAAGGTAATAGGTCTACAACTGGATGCCAACAAGAAAATCTTTGGGAACTTCACAGATATTGGCCTTAACTACATGAAGCTAAATGGAGCTATGACATAGCTCCTTGTACACACGTTCAGTAGCTTTAGAAAAGAAAAGTTAATCCTTTGCTCCAAAGCAACATTTCAAAAGCCATCTCATACATCTGGATGATCAGTAGAATTTCCACATTTCCAGTCCTTGATGAAAGACTGGACCAGGGTGCACCTGAGGCAATAATACCTTAAGAATGCTAAAAGGGTTGGGGATGATGTATTTTGTGGCACCATCATACTTAGTGGCAGAAAATTATTCTCTAGAACATGGAGTACAAGAGGAAGCCTGCCCTTCCTAATGTAACACTATCACAGGTTTGGAAGCAAGAAGGGGTAAGAGATGTATGGAAACTGGAACAAAATGCCAAAGATCATGTCAGACATGACAAACAGAAGTCTGACCTGGGGAGAGCAAGCATGTCATTTGACATGGAAGTTACACTGGCAGGACAGACATTACAGGGACAGTGAAACTTGGAGAAAGGAACAGTGTCCTTATAGGCCGAAGTGTAGTCAGTTTATAGTGGATATTGATCAGTAACTCTCTACAAACTAGGCTTAGTTCAAACAAGTCGAAAAACAGAGAAGTTGACTGCATTGGTAACAAAAATAAGAACAGAAATAGATTAGCTGAAAGGTTACTGGACTCAACGCTAACTCCACTTTGTCTTCACGGATACTGCCAGACCCGAGTTTTTGTTTCATATCTTCATATCTTCAAAACCTGCAGTGGTTTCATTTTAGTGACTGCATCAGTGCCATTTTCCAATGTATTGGAATATATATAGCTGAAAATCCAAGTGGGACTGGAAGAAATAAATTTAGTTTCATATTTTACAAAGGGGAAAACATACCCATGAAGTATATAGGTTACCAAAGAACCTTTAGGAGGAAGCAAGTGAAGTTAAAAGAGAAGTTGATCAATGCAAAGGAAAGTTCAGACAGGCAGTAAATGGCAGGAGCCAGGTGATTTCTGTTTATTAAAAAAAGCCTTTGAAGCTGTTCAGGTAGCAAAATTGATGTCCATGATGAAAAGGAGACAATTAGGGTTCAGAAATAGGAACCATTAAAAAAAACTGTTAGAAGGCACAGTGAGGCAGTGGCCTAGTGGTATTGTCACTAGGCTAGTAACTTAGAGGCTCAGGCTAATGGTCTGGTGATGTGGGTGCAAATCTCACCGTGGCTGATGAAGTCCGAATTCAAAAATCTGGATTTTAAAAGCTGGCCTAATGGTGACCATACAACCACTGTCAATTGTTATAAAAATCGATCTGCTTCATTGAACCCTTTAAGGAAGGAAGCTCGTTATTTATATCCGATCTGGCCTGTGAGCCAACTTGCAACTGCCCCATGGCAATTTGGGATAGGCAATAAATGCTGGCCTAGCCAGCAATGATAACATCCTATGAACGGAAAGGAAATAAAAGAAACATAGTTGGGAAGAGACTGGACAAGGAGAGAGAAAAACGTAAGAAATCAGTCGTCTTTGTTAACAGGTTGAAACAAAGACTCAAGTTACAACTATGCTGCCACTTTAAAATAGAACTAAAAAAAAACCTGCCTATGTCACCACAGGTATTGTTATATGGCATCTCAAGAATTATGCACATGGGATCTACAAATTTCAAAGTCAGTGTGCCTTTAAAACAACTAAGTTGAGAAAGCAAGATTTTAAGATGTCCCAAGGGTTTGCCCTCCCTCTCAAATGTTCATTCAGGAGCTCCTCCATTCCTCCTCTAAAACATTATACCATTAACACTCATTCCTTCAAACATTCAAATCCAAATCACTACCTCCTCTGACTCTATCCCCTTCAGAAGTGAAATTAAACTTGGTTTATTTAAATTCTCTGCAATCCAGAGGCACAAATTATCCAGGAACACATGTTCAAATCCAACCACACAACAGAAATACAGGAATAGGAATACAAATCACAAAACCAGACTGTTGAAGAAGCTCAATAGGTTCACAAACATCCTTTAGGAAAAGAATTGTTAATATTTAACCTTAGCTACCATCTGAAAACATTGCAAACCATTTGGGTGCATTCAAAGAGGCAGTGTACCATCATCTTTTCACAATCACTGGCCTAGTCAGTAGACAGTCATCTCAAATGATTAAAACAAAACTAGGTAGTGATTCATAGATGATTGGACTACAAGAAATTTCCTTCTTTGCCATTGAACTTTCAGCAGATATTGTACCAAATTAAAATAGAACTTCTCTCGGCATCTTTTAATTGCTTTCATCAGTACTTTATTTAACCACCAGGTTCTCATGGCACTTTCCTTCACTCTGTAGATATCAATTTGCATTGAGACAAAATGACAATTCACTGCTTTGTAACTCTCAGTTGCAATTTTACATCCAAGTCACTGGAAGACAAACACAGCAAGTCAGTATTTTTATGGAATATACACAGAGCACAGGTACAGAGAAAAACTACCCCCCATGCCCCAGAAAGGGCAAATTCTTAACTATTGGGAATACATGAACAGGATTTTAAAAAAGTACAATAAAAGCTGACACTAGATGGTTCATAGCACAGGAGGCCAGGATTCAAGTTTCACCTGCTGCAGCATTGTGTAATGAACATCTGAACAGGCTGATCAGAAAATCAAGGATCTTTTGGTGCAGTGGAGTAGTATTCCTCTGAGCCAGAAGGTCTGGGCTCAACCCCCACTTGGTCTAGAGGTATCATAACATGTCTGACCAGGTTGATTAGAAATATCCAAAAGCTTGTACCAGCTGCCTTTTCATTTGAATGCATTCAGAGTCAAAACTTGTACACAATGCCAAAATACCAACTGAATTAAGGCAAGTATTTTTATAGTACGAATTGATTGCTGCCATAAAAACTGTACACAAAACTTATAAAAATGCTCGTTTCAGTTTATGCCCACTGATTAGTAAATTGAAAACCTGCTAAATATTCCATGACTATGAAATCATAACTATCCAATTCACACAAATACCCACCCCCCAAAAAAAGGAAACTTACATCTGGATACTCTTTCACAGGCACAAATAATTTTTCTTGTAACTGCATAATAGGTCCTATGGGTTCTGGTAGGTCCATTGGCAGCTTGTCTACAAGGCCATTCATTGTGTCAGTATACATGTCCTTTCGTACTCTGCTTATTTCTGTAAAAGAAGAGAGAGATTTTAAGCTACTCAAAAAAGGGAAAGCTGAAACATCAGAACTGCTTTTGTTTCTGAAAGGCAACAAATCAAGCCTTCAAAGTCATTTTAGCTTGCAAAGAAGTGTGTCTGTACAAAACATTGCATGGTGAAACCACGTCCCATTTGATGCTCCCAACAGCTTCCTAATTAATATTCTCAGAAATAATCTCTAGGGAGATGGCAGAATGGGAGTGGTTTACATTCAGTTCAGCTACATTACACATTCTTACAGTTCAAAACTGGAGGGAAATCTTGCAATGAATAATGATAACTTGAACAAGATCAGAGGATGACAATTTTTAAGAATTGGGTACGACAGATTTTTAGTTGAAGTTAGAACGCCCAGAGGAAGTTAGTACCGTGCTAATGAAAAACGGACAAATCCAAACAGTTACTAGCAAAAGGCAGAGTTATGCAGCACAGAAACAGACCCTTGGTTTGGACCAAACCAAGGTTCCCCAAATTTAAACTAGTCCCACTTGCCAGCATTTGGCCCATATCCCTCTAAACTTTCCTATTCATGTACTTGTCTAAATGTCTTTTAAAATGTTTAACTGTACCTGCATCCACCACTTCCTCTGGCAGTTCATTCCAAGTATGAATCACCTTCTGAGAAGTTGCTCCGCACGTCCTTTTCAAATCTTTCTGTCACCTTAAAAATATGATCTCTAGTTTTGAACTACCCTCACCATAGGGAAAAGACCTTTGCTATTTACCTTATCTATGGCCCTCATGGTTTTATAAACCTCTCTAGGGTGACCCCTTGACCTATGCTCTAGTGAAAAAAAAAGTCCCAGCCTATCTTTATAACTCAAACCCTCCAGTCCAGCAACATCCTGGTAAATTCTTTTCTGAACCCTCTAATTTAATATCCTTCCTACAGCAGGGCAACCAGAACTACACACTAGTCCAAAAGTGGCCTCACCAACATTCTGTAATTCATAGAAGCCCTACAGCATGGGAGCAGACCATTCAGCCTGTTGAGTGCACACCAACTTGCCGAAGAGCATTCCACCCAATTCCTGTAATCTTACACTTATGGCTAACCCACCTAACCTACACATCTGCACACTGTAGCTGTACCGAATTACCCAATCTACCTAACTTGTACATCTTTGGATTGTGGGAGGAAACCCACACAAACAAAAAGGAGAATGTCAGTGTGGAGTTCACAGTCATCCACGGCTGGAATTTGAACCTGGGTCCCTGGTGCTGAGAGACAAGAGTGCTAACCACTGAGCCACCATGGTGCCCTATATAACCTCAACATGACTTCCCAACTCCTACACTCAATAGTTTGAGCAATGAAGGCAAGTGTGTTAGAAACCTTAAATCACCGTCTACCTACAATGCAACTTTCAAAGAACTATTTACCCGAAACACTAGGTCTTTGTTTGCTCCGAAAACAAACCAGTTCATACCAAGGATTAATCGGTGATGGACACTGCATGCCTAGAAGGATGCCTGTGAAGTCACTGGAATTCAAAACAATGTCCACATCCATTCCCCTACGGACCTTTAACTGGGCAAGCAACATATCCTACAACACCAATCTCTGGCCATTTTGGATATGGAAAAAGTGGAGTCAACCACAGAAATCCAAGCATCTCAGCCAATTGACTGCAGTTGCTTTGCAAATTTCCACTTTGTAGTAAGGTAGCCAACATCACATTCCATATGGAAACCAAACAAACAATTGTAAAGATGCATGCTGTCCCTGACAACATTTCTTGCCATCTTGAGACTGATGCTAAAAAAGAATAGCCTAAATACACAAAATGATTCCATTGTTTTCTTTAAGATGGTGAACAGACTCAGATTCACCAAGTCAGAATTAGAATATAAAAGAGAACTGAGTTTTACCCACTTGAGCAATCACCACATTAATGGCCATTTACACCCACATCCTAAACCTAACTAATCAAGGTGTCATCTTAGCATTCTGCAAAGAATGCTATGTAAATTATTTGGAATGTATCAAGCCTAATAAACAACTAAAGTAACTGTGGTACATGATGTTATGGCTACACAATTGAAAATCACTTATGATAGTACCACCTGTGCAATTAACTCTTATCAATACCATAGCCTTTGAACAAGCACCATGGATATGATAGCAAATGGAAACTCGAAGAACTGGCCATATTAGATGAACCACTCAAGACTGAAAAGTTGGTATGGAACATGGTAATTCCTAACCAGGCAAATTCACCTTTTACCAAGAGCAGGAGAGGAAAGGAGCGTGCACTAGTAGAGACCGGAGTTGTCATCCAACACAAATTGGTAGAAAACTAAAATGACTGCACTTGACCAGAATTGTCACAATTTATAATTTCTTTGAAAACATGCTAACGTGAACAAGCCAGCCAAGTTAACCCAGAAAATACACGCAAACTCTCATTGGGTGGGTGGGTGGGTTGGTTGGAGATTTCAAACTACAAATATGGATTTTTCCCTTGCCAAAAATTGCTTATAACAGGTAGTGATCAACAAAACCAAGCTTTGGCTTAGCGAATCCAACTTAAAATCGGCATCTCAACCTGGTTAGGTTGCAAACTTGAAAAATTTTGGATGCTTTACATTTCCAGCAGCCTTTATGAAATTTGGCTTAGCAATTATGCTATCACCACCCCAGCCTCAAGATTGCTTTCAAATCTAATTAAAGATATTGTTTCTTTTAGATATTTCCTAAGAATTATTCCACTAGAGATGTGCACAAATGTGTCTTCAGCTCAAGATTTCTGTAAACAAAACCCATGTTAATTTAAGGTAAAATAGCTATAGCATAGTGCATCATTTACAAAAGAACACTGATCAAAATGTCTATGACTAGAACCTTAAACATTAAGGTTAACAGCTCCCACCACATCCATTTCAGCAAGCTTATCTCCTGCTTCAATTTGATAATTCCCAAAATAAACCAGCATGTGCAACATCAAAAGATAATGTCAAGCCTTAATCGAAAAGGTAAAACAGTTAACATGCATTTGAAAAAAAACTAATCTACAGAACGTGAAACCGAGTCTACATGACATCCCAATCTCCCTTTGGGAAAATAAGAATGCACGTACTTATCTTACTAATGGTTCTGAAGGAATGTGAATGATAGGATATAAGTTTAATTCGATGCTAGCAGCACTAGACTGTATTTATCAAAGGCTTAGAATTTACATCCAATATGCACCCAGATGAAAATTTAAGATTTTGAATGAAGGAGCAGAAACCTATTTGCAGGATTTAATGGTAGTAAATTCAGTTTTGCTGTAGTATACTAGATAAATAACCTGGCATAACCAAATAAAAACCATTTCTAGTTGTATAACACAGCAAACCAATAACACAAGACTACTGGCTTTCTGGGCTTCTTTCTTGGGTGCACTCAAGCCTCCTGCCTTTTTTCAAAAACAATGCTATTTCAGAGGGAAATCAGAACACAAGGGAGAAATTAATTTGCAGTAGAATGCTAGCTATAGCACAATAGTGTGCTGACTCAACTTTTTTCCTCTCCATAATTTGAACTTAAAAGTACCAAGGCAAAATTACAATAACCCTTAAAAAGCATCAATGCAATCACCGTAGAGGCTCATTTGGGCAAATAGTCTCACAATGGCTGACCAACTAAAACAATCTTGGTGGTCAAACATTCCTAACTTTTCCTTTACCACAAAATGAGCAAAATTATGAAGGAATCCAAAAGGCATGAGAAACCTCTTGTACTGTCCTGTGGAGAGAAGTTACTCACTCTCTTGTCTGGCCTTTTGGGTTGTATGGATAGCTGTAGAAAAGGCTTTTCAATGCCGTTGTCTCAGTGGTAAATAAATCTCAAACCAAAATACAAGACTTAGAGGCATCAGCAAATCAAGATATATCCAGATTAAATAAGATCTTGAATTCAAGGTTTATATGTGGGTCTTAAGATTTAATTTGATGCACACCTATAATGTCCACACAATGTTGGATACCATTGACCAAAAAGATCAGACAAGCTTGTCTATCAGCTGTTTCTTCAGATTAGGAAAAAAAACAAGACTGCATATATCTTCCACATGCTGCACTTTAGATTAATTGCATTCAGAAGGTATGCAGATAGCTAGCTTTATGGAAATCATGCATAAAGCCAGTAACTGTAAAAAGTCAGGAAAAATTGGTCAATTTCCATACAAAAGTAGAACCATTCCCTCTTCAGCCGCCTTTTCAGGTTTCTCTGCTTCAAGCAATAATTTAATGAGAAACTGAACAGCCACAAGAATCTCATTAAGTAAACACAAATATAAAGCTATTTTAATCAAAGGATTGTATCCCTTAGGACATTTAACAAAGAATAGAAACCAAACCTGACCAAATAAATTAATCTGGGAGTCCAGAGGTACAAATCAGCAAAACACCATAATCAAGGGAGAACACATTAAAAAATGTCACACTAGTCAGAATTAGATAAAATAGCTGCTTAGCAAAAATCAAATAATTGCAAAAGCTAGCACCAAATACATAATATGTACTACTGATGCTTAAACAAGAATACATGTGCAAAATCCCATTCATAAACTAGACTTTGCTACATTATCCTGTAGCAACCCTGGAGAACAGAATGAGAATTTTGGTGCAGTGGGAACCACAAGATGTTCTGAAAGCAACTTCATAACGCAAATGGATTATCAGATTCCAGCACACAACACAAGTAGGTGAACAAGGAGAGAGTGAAAATAAAAGATGGAAGATCTGTCTGCCAAATTTCCTACTCTCCACATAAATTTGCACTTATCTGTTAAGTGTTTATATCACCAGTTTCCAAAACTTGGATTACATGTTCAGACAATCTTAACAAATTTGTCAGAGTCATGAATATCACCTCTAAGGATACTACTGTCTGGAACCAACACAAACACCCAAACAAGGTCAATGTAAAAGCAGCTTCAACAGAAGTGATTAGATACTTAAAATCATTGCAATTTTTGCAAAAAGTAAAAAAGAGAAGAAATTGCTGAGACAGAGAAAGGAGCCAGCCTTTATGGTGAAAGTCACTAAAGATTTGTCTGTCCTTCCAGTTGGAAAAAGGTTAGTACAACAAACTGCAAATTTTATGTACAACAGGGGATTAGAAAAAGGCTTGTTTGTTAGAATTGCATTTTTATATTCATTTGATGGAAGTGTCACCAGAAAGGTCAACTTTTGTTGCCTATCCTATACTGGTTTGTTAAGTTGGTGAGTTGCCTTCTCTTGCAGAAGACACCATAGCATCGTCTTATTCGGATGCAAAGGATTTAAATTTTTCTTAAATCTCAATTGTCTATGCAAATAGAAGACCTACCCTTTTACCTCTTCTTCCTAGCACTTCCAGCTCAAAAATTTTCTTCCACAGACAACTACTGAAATGCTTTTCTTTTAATTCAGCCTGCTGCACCCATGGCTCAGGTATGATGCCCTCTACACTAGTGAAAGGAAACGTAGATTAGACGACTGCTTTAAGGAATCTCTCTTTACTCTGCAAGTGTGATCCTAAGTAGCCTGTTGTTTTAATCCCACATGCTCACATATCTACCCTTGATCTACTGCACCATGCCACAGAAGTTCAACAGTAGATCAGCTACCGTTCAAGCTTTTCGTTGCCACTTCATGGCCTTCCAGGCTCAGTTCAACAAGACTGTAAGCACGTACCACCTCCCTGCACTATTCCTTTTTGTACATTTCCAGTTTTTATTTTTGCTTTCAGAAGGCGCACACCTGCTCTAACCACATTTCCCATCTCTTTTCCTACCCCATCACCATTCTTTTGTTCTGCAAGACTGTCAATATCCACCCTGCCCAGTCCTCACTTTGTACCTGTCACACTAACCCCTTGCTCAAATTGCTACATCTAATTTTTTTTACTAATCCCAGTGACTGATTATCAACCTGAAATCGTTAACTCTTCTTTCTCTCAAATGCCATTTGAGCTATTAGTATTGGTATACAGTTTGTATTTGTGTACCCTGGCCACCGAAAGCTTTGACAGGTCACGACATAATCCGAATCAGAATACACAAAGCACAACCTGGACTCAACCCGCAAAAGGGAGCATCAATGAATGAACTAATATTGGGTCTGATTACTGTAGTAAGAAAAATATTGCTACATTTAAACACAGATAAAGGGTCTAGGCCCGAAACGTCAGCCTTTCTGCTCCTATGATGCTGCTTGGCCTGCTGTGTTCATCCAGCCCTGCACCTTGTTGTCTCGGATTCCCCAGCATCTGCAGTTCCTACTATCTCAGATAAAGTAAATATTCTTTTTAGAAGGGCAAGTTGAGCATTGACCTCATTAATGATTAGTGCTGCATTCATTACAAAATTTTAATAACCACTGATTTTTACAAAAAATGCTTACATACACATTGCTGAAACTTGAATGTGAACAGAATGACTATATAAAATACTCCAAACTAATTACAGCTAATATTTCAGGGTAGCACAAGCCAAACAATACAACTAATGCAGCATATAATATTTATTACATCTGTAACTTTAATACCAACACAACCAGAACTTCAATTTTATCACATTTTAAAATGCTGCAGCTAGCCACACCACTGGCTCAACTACTGAAGAGTTAAGTTTCTATTATCTTTAGAAGGAACATTGAGCATTGCATTTGTTGATCCCATTACTTAAAATGCTCACCACTCCAGTAAAGTGGAAGCAGATTTTAGCAACTATTGGTAAAGATTTTAAACCTAACCCTATATTCCATGTTAATGTGTGCCCCTGCAACTTAATACAGGGCTCAGTAGCCAACTATGAAATTTCACAAACATTTAAGAGATTCAGTGGACAAATTGAACAGCCCAGGCAGTACATTCATTTCAATATTTTTAAAACTAAAATTGAGAATAGAGAGTAGAGCATATGAATGGAAAACAGCCTACAGCAGTTTCACACAGCTAAGTCAGTTAATACATTCAAAACACTGATAGGACAATTAACAAGAGTAGTTCATGACACAGTCTCTCTCATTTACGGACTTGTGTCTTTTGAAAGTATACGAACACGCCAAAGAAAAACCTTTCACATTCCATTGAACAACCCATACTACTCAGTTTTTATATTGTTAGAGACTATATTTAATCTTTGGGTCACTGTGCTTACTCACTTCGCATATTGAAATGTACACCACATTGTAATATTAATTGAAAACTAGTTTTTATGTTTTAACCATAAACAGGATACAATTTACACCGTTCCAGTAGATGACAACTGGGTGCAGTGATCACTGATTGCAAAATTGTCACTGCTCAACATGCAAGCAGTTCATGTGGTTGAGGGGATAATACAGCTTCTTTGAAGCATTTTCATTTTTGATGATTTAAATAAAAGTAAATGTTTTAAACCTTATTAATAATAAATGTTGAGCTACGTTGGGTATTAGGGAAACAGCAGCAGGGAATTTGAGGGTCTAAGATGAGATGTAGCCAAGTACAGGTAAGATGTATAACCTGGTGCTCAAACTGATAGGTGTTGGAACAGGCCAGCTGTGTGCCATGAATAGTGTTGGAATATGACTGCTGTACAATTATGGTGACGGTGAAGGGCAGTTGCAGGCTATCAAAGTGCATGGCAGGAGATCAAAGATGGAACTGGCATCAGGAAATCCCAGCGCTGCCAAGTTAGAGATGAAAAAAATTGGTTTAGCAATGAAAAGAGGGGCACCATGGAGGCTTGTTAGTAGTTAATGAGGAGAGTTTGAACATTTGCGTGAGCAAACCAGTTAGGATTCATGAAGTGAAACCTCATGAAAAATAACACTTAACCAAAAGAAGATTCACTCTAATGCTAGACACCAGAATCCAGCAACAGGAGGCAAATATTTGCAACAGTTCAATGCAAGAATTGGGTAGTCGGACTTGGTCTTTTATCAGCAATTGTAAAAAAAAAAGTCTATTTTTGCAAAATGCCACCAGAACAGAAGAAATCAGTTCACTACTTCCAAAGACTGCATTTCAAGTGTTAAATCTCTTGGGCCTTGAAGTTACTTGAATGATCTATAATGGCTATCAAAAATTCCCTTTCCAAAGTCATCTAGGTCTGTGCACAATGTTGTATATACTTACTGCATCTCTCCAAGAAGCAAATCAAGCAAAAACTTCACAAAAGCCAGTGCACCATGTAACAGATTCCGTAATCCATGTCAAAGGAAAATTATTTCCCTTTATATTTCTAAATGGCATTTCCGGTCAGTAATTCACACTAGATGCTACAAGACAACCTTTTCAGATATACAAGGTCAGTAAGAGGTGATGCATGCACTAGTGAAAAAATGGCTTACTTTCTTACTAAAAAAATTGCACATCTGCACTCGCACACTGAATTTTGAACACAGACAATGCTTCCACTATAACCTATCATGAAGCTCCCTGAAGCCCTTTTATGCAATGGTTTATGTAAAAAAGGCTGTTTAACTATGACCGTAGAGAACAAAAAGTCCTAATTTCCTGTATGCACAACATGAAAAATCAATACAATAAATAAATACCAATTGGAAAATTCTTCACAGGAGGAGCTCATTGACCACAGCACACCCTAATAGCATTTTGAGTCTATCTACAGCACATGTACTACAGCTGTTCAAAATGCAGCTCACCGCCACCTTAAGGGCAACCAGAGACAGGCAATGAATGCTGCCCCAGCCAGCAATGTCCATGTTTCAAGATTGCATAAACCAATACACACTATGTAAAAGCAGATGCCATGGTTTTGAGCCTATAAAGCCCTGTAACTTTTCAAATACCCTTTTAGGGGGCAATGCCCAAGGTTCCAGATTTCATGTTAATCATTTAATTTCACCACAATTATTCAAACAATGACAAAAGGTAGCACAATTAAATGAACAATGTTCATAATTAGCATTCATGTTACATAATTGATATTAATTGATTTCACTTGGGCTCAAATCAAGCAGGCAACTTTTCAAACAATATGGTGTAACATTGAGCCCACGATACATCACCTAAAAGAATTTGTTTCAAAAACTGAATTTTTAAGATGAGTGCACTCGGTCAAAACTAGATAACAAATTTCATTTGACAGCCATGTTTGTAGATGCTGGAAATCTGCAATAAAAACAGAAAAGACTAGACACATTCAGGTGGGACACTGGAGCAAGAAACACTTTTCTCATCTTTTTAAAAAAAAAAAGACCAAACCAAGTTGATGTTTCTCTCCAGTCAGATGCTGCCTGACTTGGAGAGTATTTGCAGCATTTGCCAACTTCAAAAATGCATGATGTTAGCTGCTATATGCAATTTTGGACTGATAACCCAGATAATTAGAATCATACCATGGGTGTTGACAATGCCACTGAAGATTCATTTACAGGAGCTAATTCAACCAAGAATGATAATACAATTACTTACAAACACAGATTATGACTGATCTTAATACTGAAGCCAGAGGCTTTTTGCTCAAGTTTTCAACTTTCTTAGCAAAGACACTCTCACTAACAATTCAATGACTTTTGTTAGTCAAAGCTTTCATATGGAAAAGACTTAGATATCCAATTACCAGATGGCATACCTATAAATGAACCTATGACACCCAATGAAAGTCTAATTTTTTTGCCAATTTGTTCAAAAACCCTGACTTATGAGCATAAAAAAGCACAACGGTCTAAACCATTAATATCTACATCTTAAGCAATTTACAATTTGGGGCACAGACATGGGACTATTTCTCCAATTTATAATGACTTTACAAGATGGTAAACCAGTCAACTGACATTTAATTCTGCAGTCGACATTATCAACGGGTAGGGAAGTTCTCTCAGATAAGGCTACTTATTCCAATCCAAGAGATCAACAGGGATCATAATTACAATCAGCATCTTTCAGGAGGAATTCAACATCATGCACAAACAAATTATGGGATATTAGGATGCCGATTCTCTCGTGCAATAAGCTCCTTTCAAATCAGGCCATGGGCAGGTAGGGCAAGGCCTTAATTTCTGAATCAGAGAAATACTGCATAGACCATCCGTCTGTTGTGATGTTGGAAAACAGAAGGATGCAACAGCAGTAAGTCCTAGACACCAACATCTTAGGCAGATTATAACAAATAGAAAGACTGATGTATCCAAATAGCAGATCTGCCAAGGATCTTGGCAGAGGTGCAGGCAAGTCAGAGTCCTGGGTTGTACCATAAACACTTACTGGAACGTACAAGATTTCAGCTGTCCTTCTGATTCTGAAGGACAAAATGACTGTACTAAATTTAGTTGCCACACACTTTCTCCCTCCCTTGTCACTCCAAATATTACTTAGTTTGCAATGATCTACATTGTTGACCCAATCACTCTCTTAGCTGTCCTTCTGTTTGCATATACAGTTGTAAATTCACAGGAGTATATTTAAGCAATGCAATAAGGAATATATCCAGAAATACTTTCATTCCTCTGAACTACACAAATACTGAAGTACTTAATGCTCAAGGAAAAGTTTATTACAAAGTATATGCTGAGATGCTCAACCTTATTACTATATACTGTTTGCTTATTTCACAAAAAGGAAGTGTTAGTTTTGTATCTCATTTTGGAATGATATCCAGTTTGAAACCAGTGAAAGCACTACAATTATCAATTACGTTATTGAAGCCATTATTGGCAATATTACTGTTCAATATTGATCAAAGTCTGTATCATAATCTCCTACATTAACAGTCACAAAAGAAAGGCCAAAGTTCAATAAGCTAATGCACAACTCAGGAATACACTAGTGTCAACTGCTGGTTCATTCATTTGTCAGAAAGTCAGAATTTTGGATAAAAGAACATTCCATCCCTATTACTGGTGTTGGGAAAATAAAGCAGTTGCGTATGCTAGGACCATTCACTTGAAAATGGACTAGAGAACTTTATTAAATAAGGGCCGTTCAGATTGATTTGTTAGCTAAAAGATGATACAACTTGTGCCGGCATTATCCTCAATGCACAAAACAAACTTTAGACAGGAACAAGGAGGAAGGGGTTAAACCTATTAGGGAGCAGAAGCACCAGAGCAGTCATTTTTAAAAGATCATAATTCCAGACGAAAGCCTAACAGCAGGATAAACAGCTGGTAGTCCAATTCTTCGACTTGGCAATTCACAATTAGAGTGTGAACACAGCAGCACTCATTTAAAGATACATTAGAGGGAAGGTGAAACACGTGGGATTTGAATAAGAGGGCGAAGATCTTACAACGTGGCTAATTTATAAAAAGATAGTGTATCACATTCAAATTATCCAACAAATGCAGGATTACGCATTACAATCAACTCAGTTTAATTTAAACTGGACAGATTAGGACAATGTAAATAACAAAATTCCTATTTTTAAAATCAATATTTTTCAGAGATGGAAGACTGATAAAGGAATTCCATTCAGGGTCAAAGGGACAGGATTTTCAGCAATGGGCCCGTCAATTAGATCTAGCAATCCTCAACTCCACTTGCCTGACTAGTTCCTATAATCCTTGATTCCCGCCTCTAATATTAACAACCCGGCCAACAGGTTTCTGTGGTACAATTCCACAGATTCACTAACCTCCAAGATAATAAGTTCCTCATCTCAGTCTTTAGACATTTTTTCCTGAAATTATGCTTTTGATTCTAGAATCTCCCATAAGGGGAAACAACCTCAGCACATCTACCTTGCCAAAGCCTTAAGAATCTTACGTTCAATATATTTGCCTCTTGTTCTGAACTCCAATGAGTACCGGCCTAACCCACTCACAAAGCAATCTCCCTTTTTGTGAAGGTTTCGAAGTCACCAGCAAATAACAAAACACCGAAGAGGAAAAATTGAGAAGTGAGCACAGGAATGAGCATGGAAGAGTGCAGTACAGTATCTTCATATTGACTGGAATGGAGACAGCAGTGCCAAAAGTGAATTGCAGATAGAGCCACAGTAAACCAAAAACAATGACAGTGACATTGACATTGGTCAACAATTCTATTATTAAAGTGCAATCAAGTACATTTATAATGTTTGGACAAAAAACTAGTTGAATAAGGAAGATTAATATGATCAACTGATATTAGGTAATGCAATTCAACAATATTGAAAATGTATCAACCAAAATAGGAATCTACCTACTGCAAAACAGCAGACTTAAAACTCTGGCTGCAAAAGAATGGTGTCAAGATCAGCAGATATTCAGTGCTTCCATCTGGACTATGTTAATTTATTAGTTGTTGGCAGGATATACAAGAAGCAACTTTTATGGCAACGTGAATTCTAATAGCCCATTTTATAAGATTATTTCAAATGTTGAAGCAGATAAAATCCAGAATAATTTATCATCTGTTCTTCCCTCTACTGCCTTAAAGTTAGTGTCACTTTTCATTTCCTAGCTGCTCCTGCTGAATATAGGATGGTGACTGGTACTGTTCTTAAAGTTATTAATTTGCACCTTACTAATTTTAAAAACAGGATATGGACACATGGCAGAGCTGCACAGGTTGCTTTAAATGTTGGGGTAGGGGTAAGGGAAGTGAAAATTATTGAATTGATTGCTGTAACTTGCACAAAAATTGGAAAAACAGTAAAGCTAGTTAGCAACAAAAAAGCTATTTTAAATCAGAATAAATTGATCGGCATAACCAGAGCTAGAATTATTTTAATATTTCAACACCACTTTTTAAAAATCAGGCAGGCCAGTGATGATTGCCCATTGTTAATTCCCTTCAAGATGGTGGTGGTGAGTTGCCTTCATGGCTGCTGCAAACTAATTTAACACTGGTATTCCCACAAAGTTTTCAGAACAACATTCCAATATTTTGACTCAGCAATGCTGAAGGAACTGCTACATACACCATAAATCAACAGAGTGAGGGGCTTGGAGGCAAAGGCATACCCATACAAATGCTGCCCTTCTACTACAGAATACAGGTCTCAGGTTTAGAAGATATTGTAAAATGGGGTCTTTGAGTTGCTGAAGCGCATCTTGTAGACAGTGCATACGACCACTGTGTCGATGTTGGAGAGTGAATGCTCAAGGTGGCAGACAGGATGCCAATCAACTAGGTTTGTTTGCCATGAGTGGCATGGGGCATTTTGATTATTGGTGATTCACAGGGAGATGGAGCGTATTCTTTCCCATTCCTGAATTGTGCATTGCAGATGGTAGACAGGTTTTGGAGAAAAATAACAAACATTCAGTAGGCAAGTTAGTCCCTGTGGAATTCCCAACTTCAGTTATTCTCGTAGCCACAGTTTGGTTGGTCCAGTTCACACTCTGGTCAATGCTAAGCCACCTTCCAGAAAATTGATAGTGGGGAGTCAGCAATGGTTCTTTCAATAATTCTCTTGCTGGAAATGTCCAAGGTCTAGCAGGTGAGACATAAAATACTACTTGGCACATAGCAGCACAAACCAGATTATCATCCAGGTCTTGCTGCATATGGATAGGCAGCACTTCAGAATGAGGAGTTCACATGGTGAACACTTGGGATGTGTGAACATCCCACTTTTAGCTCTGACGGAAGAGCAGTCATTGAAGCATCTGAAGATCTTTGGATTTAGGACACACTGAATAACTCTGGCAAAGTTCTGGGACTGTCTCCAGCAACCACAACCAGCGAAGAGTTTTCATCAGGATTCCCATTTCGCCAGAGTTCCTTGATGGTATTTGTCAAATGATGTGTTGACGTTCAAGGCGGGCACATACAACACAATTTCAGCTGTTTTGACTATGATAGGACCAAGACCGAGGACTGGAGTTGAATAGTCTTGGCAGGAGCCAAAACAACCTGAGGTTATTGACGTGCAAGTAAAAGCACCGTTGGCAATACCTCCAACCTTTTAAGGATCAGAGGGTAGACTGATGAAATAGGTAGTTAGCCAGGAAGTACAGCTATAACACCTTGGTTTGAAGGTGCAGCTAGCTCTGGCAGATAAGTCTTTGATACTGTCACCAAGTGTCATCAGGGTTCACAGCCTTCGCAGTGTCCAGAGTTTCCAGACAAGTTTCCAAAGTTGCAGTTAGTTATCTTCTTTGGAAGAAAGAAAAAGGTTAAATTGTGTTATTGCATCAGCATAACAATCCCAAACAACTGGGTAAATATCAAGATCACTAATTATTGTTCTTCCCCTTTAGAAGACAAGACAAGATGGGTGACAACATCCCATTCTAGCTTCTCTTGACAATAGACAAAGATATCAAATTTCAGTAGCTAAAACAATATTAGTGGTAATGTTGAGTTAGCAATCCAGGATCAACTCCAACCGTGATAAATTGTGGAAATAAAAGAAACCTGGCGATTTAAGAGCTAACTTTGGGAAAGAATAAAAAGTTGACGAAAAAGTTGTTACCTGTCATATGAACCCAACTAATTCACTTATCATTTAGAAGGCAAGATGCGTTAACCTCCTGCTATATGGAGTAAAATGCTCTCCCAAAACCAAAATTACACATTACAAGGGAAATTTACAAAAATTAAGTTGATTCGATTGTGTGTTTTCAGCAAAAAATAGAACATCACTATATATGTTAAGACTATACGCAATAGCATGCTACATTTTTCCAGAAGCAAACGTATGGACTTCAAGATGGACTGACTACTGGCAGCATTTTACTTAAACTTCATCCAAATTCAAACAAACACTAAGCCAAGAGCTTGCAGCTTGGAGTTTTAAGTTACAGCACTTTAAACCTTGAATTAATGTGAAACTGACTCAAATACTGAGCAAGTGGCAACCTGGGTTTTTGCAGATGAACATTTGACATATCAGAAATGGTCAAAAAATTCTCTAACAAGAAATTGCAAATTGCAAGTTCACTAAACCAGATGGTTAATGAACAAATGCACTCTGGAAAGTATGCTGTAACAGACAATTCCTATTATCTTGGCATTGAAAATACAAAGAATCTTAATTTCACTGATCTTTGACCTATTACCATCATTTGCAAGCATAGCCTAATTGGCCAGAATATACAGGCAGGTGGTCAGCCCATGCAGGATTCTGATATTCATTATCTCAAGGGCAATTAGTCGTGGACAACAAATGCTGATCTTGCCAACAATGCTAACATTCCATGAGAAAGAAAACTGAAAAATCCTTCATCCTGTAATTTAGGAAGTTCCATAGAAGAGCTCCAAAATCAAAGTGAACTTTGTTGTCAGAAGCCAGATTCTAGAAGACCTACTTCTGGTTATGGGATAAAGGGGTGCTATACAGCTCAAAAACAAATCTATCAAAGGTCGTTGCAAAATGTTATTGCAATGTGCAATAGCTGATCCACTTCGGTGTCAAATCAAAACTCAAAGCACTTCCATCTAGGTTGTCCAACACCATGAAAATTCAAAACAGCAGCATAATTCTAGTCGAGCACATCTACAGGTAGAGAATGCTAGAAAACTGCAGTTGAAGTGAGCTGATCAGAGTCCAAATGCCTGATCCCACTCTACCAGTGAAGTAATACAGATTTCTAGACAGACTGAAGACAAGACTTAACAATAAAGCTAATGTGGATAGACAAGTTAAAATAGCTTAAATGACCTTGTTCATCTATATTGCCATTTTAGTAAAGCAAGATGTGAAATGTGTGATGCATTGCCCAACTTATAAAACAAACCACAATACAAGAACCATCAGGTCAAGGGCTTCTCCTTCAACCAACAAGATTACAAGCTTCAGCGCAACTAATACTGTCACTGTAACTCACCCGACAACCAAAAAGGCTAGCAGGCAGAGCACAGATCAAATATTAGTCGAAACAAACTGTTTTTAAAGCTGTATTTAGGTCATGAATAAAGTTATCTTGCAGCTCAACAGATTGCAGCATTCTGATCTGTTCAGGAAGCTGGAGACAAATACCAAGCCGATCTGTATTTGACAGTAGGAAGACATAAAAGTAGCATCTGCCTTTCAGGTTTTGCACACTTTGTTTGGGCCCCCTACAGTTACAAAACGTTTTAAATAATAACTATTTAACCTTGTCAAAATCAACTCAATTGTGAAAAGACAGACTTACAATAGATAATATCAAAGAATCCGTGTGGAAACAGGCCCTTTGGCCCAACAAGTCCACACTGACCCTCAGAGCATCCCATCCAGACCCATCCCCCTATAACCGACCTAATCTACACATCTCTGAACTCTATGGGCAATTTAGAATGGCCAATCCACCTAGCCCACACATCTTTAGACTGTGGGAGGAAACCGGAGAAAACCCACAAAGACAGGGGAAAATGTGCAAACTCCACTCAGACAGTCGCCCAAGGGTTGAACCAAACCCGAATTCCTGGTGCTGTGAGGCAGCACTGCTAACCACTGAGCCACCTTGCTGCCCCAAGGTGAAGGAGCCCTTCACCGCTGGGTGGTTACGAACCACCAACCTTCCATTAACGGTGAACAGCCGTGATTAGAAATGCGCAGTCACTAACAATTTGATAAATCAGGATCATTTTACCTCAGTCCTTAAACTGGATTTATTCAGTAATCATGCAGACTGCATGGTGCCAAAGCTGCTACCGTTTAATGGGGGGGGGGGGTTAATGCAAGGAGGGTACATTCCTTACTATTTTGGGCATATTGTTCAGTTGCTTGCGCGCGGGGTGGTGGGGGGTGACAGAAATGGAGAACCATGTACAAGTTAATGATGATCAATTCTACCTTTTGTTAAAACAGGACGACCAATAAGTATGTCATAACAAACCAACTAACATTCGTTGAACATAAAAATATTTAGATGGATTGAGAATTAATGTGAAACTGCAAAAGAATCAGAAAGGCATCCAAATGTTCTGAGGTACATGCTCTCTGAAATTTTGGTTTGCAGTGCAGCAGCTTATATATAGAAGAATTCTATCCAGGTAACTACACAGTGCTAGTGGCTCTAATGTCATTAAATTCAAAAAAATTCAGGGTTAGGTTGGAAGTTATAACTGTGCAATGAGTCACATGGATTTGTTTGAAGCACAGTTTACAACAAACCTTGGCATTGTTAACAGATTGTTTCAAGTTCCAAAAAAAAACCTCAAGAATCAACCAAGTGGAACTAGAATATAGGGGCCAGAAATGCTGAGAAGAAAACTCAAGACCTGCAGCGTTAGGGAATGTACTGGAAGTGCTGCTTAGAAAACTGTCTTCCATTAAGCATGCAGAGAACTGTCTCAGGTCCACACATACGAAGGGGTACAAAAAAGTGCAGATTTTGGAGCAATTATGTAATTTAAGAGCAGAAATAAATGACAATTAGGATCTTAAAGCTACGCCCCTACACAAGAATATTCAGCAGTCTCCACAATTTAAAGCTTTATATTGAACCAGTCAAACTACACTTGGAGTACAGTGTACTATGGTGTCCAGAAATTTTAAAATGGTAGAAAAGCAGCATTTATACCTAGGAGGAAAATATTTCAATATGTACATGGAGTGGCATCCATAAAAAGAGGTCTTAGAGCCAAAATTTTTGGTTCAAGCCAGAAATGGATACAAAGGTTAAATCAGAAGGTTCGGTAGGCCACAATACCATTGGCAAGTAGTGAATTCTTATGAACAAGTAGTTTTTTTTCTTAAAAAAATGGGCAAATGCAAATAAAAACCTCTGAAATGGTAACCTAGAATAAATGTTTCCCTTTTCACACTATTGCAAAGTAAGTGTGAATCCCGAGTAGGCCAATTTGCAAATAGGAACTAGACTGCAGGAGGAGGGGGTTGCTGTTTGTTGTAAAAAAGGAACCGGCAGTACTTAGACATAGGTCAGCAAAACCATACTTGACCAGCAAAATTTCCCGCTGGATTAATAGATTTGAATTTGGCTACTGTTGTGCTCTTAAGTTACTAAACAGTAATCCAAAGCACGTGTTAAATTCATAAAAAGCAACAATTCAGTAGTTACAGCAAACACGATATTTAACACCCAATTCCAATTACGCACTGTATTGGAATACGGCTCTTCGACTCAAGCTATCTCGAATGTCAGCATATAGAAGGGTACAGTAGCCGTAGCTGATAAAGTTAATTCCTTTTTTAAAAGGATGTAAGAACCGTGATTTAGGAAACCCATTCAGCATTGATCTCTGTGCATCCATCAAAAGAATTCGAAACTTGTTTTATATGGTTTGGCGCAGCCTAGTGTTGGAATTGAAATTGCATTTTGAGAGTTCCCACTTTCCGATGTGTCGTGTGGGCTTTAGGGGATGGGAGCAAGCGAATGCGTGACCTTTTGTCTTTTACGAGAAATAATGCCGCGTGTTAAACCAAAATTCGATAGTTCCCAACGTTGAGACACAAAAAGAGAAAGAGAACCAAAGTTTAGCGACAACTAGCAATAAAACAAAAAAAAAAAAAAAAAAAATCGCTTTGTTCACCCCAGAGTACGGAAAAACGGAGCCGGCTTCCTCTGGAAAAATTCCAGATGACTACGCACGTTAAAAAGAATCCCCCAAAAGTTCCAAGCAAACTCTGCACAGCAGTTCATACAAACTGTCCCGCCACCACTCAAAGAGGGCTTAAAGATAACCGGGGGGAGGAGGAGGGAAGGAAGGAGAGGAGGGAAGAGTGTGTGTGTGTGTGGGGGGGGGGGGTGGGGGGGGGGGTGGGAAGGAAGAGTGTGTGGGGGGGGGGGGGAAGAGGAAGGGAAGGGGAAGGAGAGGAAGGGAAGGGGAAGGAGAGGAAGGGAAGGGGAAGGGGAAGGAGAGGGAAGAAAGAAGAGTGGAGAGAGTGAGAAAAAAAAGGAGAGCCTTAAACCCAGGAATGAATAGACGAAAGAAAACAAAAAAAAGTTTCAAAAATCTTTTAAAGCGTACCCACAATATTTAAAAATAAGAAAGGAATGATTAAAACAAAGTAGAAAGTAGTAAAACTCGAGACAACAAAAACAAAACTAAGTTAATAATGAAGAAGCGACTAAATTGGAATCCCTGTCTGAAAAGAGGAAGGCATCTTCAAAGACAGGGGCGAATGGTTTGCCT
>NC_063358.1:11691996-11734672 GCF_021869965.1 Rhincodon typus | reverse complement strand
TTTTTTTTCCCCAAAACGGGGTGGGGGGAATTGTATCTTCCATGAAATGTAAAGAAAGGAGGTCTAATAGTGGCCGGACAGTCGATGGCCCTCTCCCTCCTGAGGAATACTCTCAGCCCGCTTACCTTCATCCAGCAGCCGCTCCAAATGCGTGAATATCCCACAAAAGTTGGGCAGACTCGACATTAATTTTTTGTCGTTCATCAGCTGCATTAAATAATCGGGAGTCGGTCTCGGCTTCTCCTTCGTTTCCATTTCCCCCACCATAGTTCTTATCGGTTTTTGTTTTGTTTTCTCCCTCTCCTCTTCTCGTGTTTCACTCGGTAGATAGAGATATATATATATAAAGAATATGTAGTTCTATAGATTTATCAAAAGACTTCGAGGTTTTTTTTTGTTCTTCGCTAGTTTGAAAGCCGATCTTCCTCACAGTTTCAGCTCCCGGGCGCACTGTCGTTTCTTTTGTTTTAAAAAATAAAAAATTATTTTATTTTTTTTCCCCCCTTCAGCCGCGACGGCGACACTCACTCCGCCGCCCGCCCGCCCTTAACTACCCGGATCCATCTACCCTGCTGCCGAGCCGCCTGACGTCTCCCCTGATTGACGGGACGCTTCCTCCAATCGCCCACCGCCGTACCCCCTCCACCCGTGCCGGGACCCCTCCGCCGTCCCTCCAATCGGAGCCCGCCCACCGCGGGAGGAGGGGGCGGGACTTGCCACCACCCGGCAAGTTTGGTTGAGGCTGTACGGCTGAGGCCGCGCCCCCTTCTCCTACCCCACCCCCTCGCCGCCGCTGCGCATGCGCCCCCCTTCAGCTTGACAAAAGCATGAAAGAAAAATTATTCCCTGTAGACTGTTTTGTTTTCATTCCGCTGCTCTCTCTCTTCTTTTTCCTTCCCTCCCCCTTTTCACAATCTGAAGCAGTTCACATGCGTGTGTAGCTGGCAAATGTTTGTATCTTTCTCCTGCAGGAACATTTGAGGGACGTGCAATTTTGCCTAAATGTTTACAGCTGTTGTGCACGATAGCGTTTATCATTGCAAACAGTCAGAAATTAAGTGACTGTGTTGGATTTTTGACAAAATTGATTGGTGCTTTCCGCAGTGCATGCTATAACATGTCATTTCTGTTTCTTCCCATCAGTGCATGCCGTACATTATAATTTCTTGTCTGGGTAATATACAAACCTGTGTCTAATTTTATGTGGTGTTTTCTTGAGGCTGCATTTTTACTTTTAAATCTAATTCAAAAGTGCGTTTTTATTCTTCAGAGTTTCACACCACATTATTTTATTACTATTTCACTGCAGGCTGGACCTGTTGCACTAAATTTAAGCCACTAATTGTGTGTGCTTATTGGTTTAAGTTGACTTGATTCATTTTGAATTGTTTCATATTGTACCAGAGTTGAAATTTGGTAATAATAGCTTTCATCACTGAATCAAGTTATATTTTGGGCATTCAATATTTCGGAGGTATTCAATGATAAGCCTTTGAATGTGGAAATTCCAAAAAGTCAATGTGACTGGTACCCCTGAGTCCAGGAGATGCAATGAAAAGGCCACTTGCTTTAAAAGCTGCAACATCATGAGGGGAATCTGTATCATATCACCTTCAAGGTTAGTGTACATTTCTTGAGGTTCACTTCCCAAAACTGAATGTATCACTCCAACTGGAATTTGACAATGTTTCTGTTTAAAAAACAACCTCCCCCTCCCAAGAAAAAGGCCAATATTTTGTTCAATCAGATGATGAGGGCATTGCTAATGAGGCCAGCATTTATATCATCCATCCTTAGTTTTGCTCATTAAGGTGATGCCGGTAAGTTGCCTCCTTGAATACAACTCAAATGATCTGTTGGAAAACCTCAGAGGCTACTTAAGACTCAACAACACTGTGAGACTGTCCTCAAATAAAGTTAACACCAGGTAATGCTGGCAATATCTTCTATTAAGGATATTCAAGAACCAGATAAATTTTGCAAAGCCTGGTAATTTCATGGTCACAATCACTGATATTAACTTTTTATTGCCTGATTTATTAATTCAATTTAAATTCTTAAACCTCCATTGTGGATTTGAACTCATGTCCACAATCCCCCAGATTATTAGTCTAGTAATACAACTATTATGGTATTGTACTCCTGAGTTTATTGTATTAAACCATTTGATCCCGCTTTGTACCTGTGTGTTATTATTAAAGGTCTGTGCAAATGGACATCCAGATCATTCTGTTCTTCCACAGTTCCTACTCCCTCGCCATTAAGCAACCAAAACAACTTATTCATCTCAGATTCAAAATCGTTCTAATTTCTCTAAAATGTATCTGCCATGGTCTAACCCTATCTGTATTCCTACACTGTAAGATGATTTTGTTTTAAAACAAAGTGATAACTCCATATATTGAGATTTTTCATAATTATTATTAGCCAGCTACTTTCATGTGAGGTCTTTCCTGCATTATACAAAACCTTTAAGAGGCTTTTAGAATCTGCATACCATGGAGCTCAGGCGCAAGTAGCAAAGTGTACCATAATTGATGGCTTTATCGTCCCGCCATAATTGTAGGGAGGAAGCTGTTACTGAGCAATAAGAATGGCTGCAACTGCTCTTATATTGATGTAGAAACAGGAGCAGGCAGTCCCTACTCAAGCCTTTTCCACCATTCTATGAGACCATGCCTAATCTATGCCTAATTTCATATACAGTACCTGTTTTTATGACAGTGTGCCTTAAATAAGAGTTGATGATATGATAATAAGCCAGAATTTTCTCCTATCACCATAACTGCTAAAGTTGACTTCCTCAGTAACTATAGCCATGATTTTCTGCTGAGTACAGGACAAATTTCTTTTAAAGCCACTTTAACAAATAAGAAAATTTACTGTTCATACACTCCCTGCTGCTCACATTAAAATGTTTTTCACTTAAATTCAGCAATAAGGGTAAATTTTTGAGTAGTGGCAGATATGGTATCAGCAATTTGTAAATAAGTCCATTGCTGTGCAGCATGGGGAAAATCATATTCTTGAAAGTACAAAGAGTAGTGTGGAATAACAGGGACCGATTTTATGAGGCTTTAGCACCACTGACAGAACTTGGCAGTGTGCCTATGTAATTAGTAAAATCAAACTCACACACTAAAACAAATGGCACATGATTTAAGGGAAGAGAAATGAGGTTTTGCGACAGGAATGGTTGAATGGGCCTTCAGTATGACTGACCCCTTTTAATGTGTCACCGACAGTAGGACATTCAACTGTTCCTCCTGTATCATTGCCCCCACATTTCTTTAGTTGTGATTGCGATTAATCAATACAGTTTTTTGGGTGCGATCACTACCATCCCTTCCTTATTGCTGGTCAATCAGAGTCCTTAGAAGATTCCTGTCTGTCCTGATTATTTTTTGCCAGTTAAATGTGCTGGAGGCAAAGTTTTCTGGGCAACTATTCAATCTGACAGTTGCCTGTTGAAAGCAAGGTCTTCTGTCATAAAATTTGACTCACTCTGCCCTCAGATATGCCAACACAGGCAGATTTGTGACATGGGCCAGCTCAATACATTTTTTAAACTGGATTCATAAAACTGAGGCTGTAGTGTAAGCTGGTGCTTTGTATAATGGCATCTTAAGACAAAGGGCTATTTCTCACAAAGACAGTGCATGACGATTTAGTAAAGTGGCAACATAATTCTCAGGATTCAAATTTTGGAACGTTCCATGTGTTAACATGTAATTCTGCATGTACAATATGCTGAAATGAGCATAAACGTCATAATATTAATACATGGTATGTGCACATAAGTAGCAGACTGACCACTTGAACCTCATTTGCTTGGTTGAATGGTGATCATGCAAATGATGCTGAGACTGGTTTCATCAAATTCAAATTTCTTTATACGACAAATTTAATCACCATTTCAATGTGCCATTCAACTGAAAGAGCTTAGGTAACTGGAATTGAGATTACACAGCAGAGATAATGTACTCCATACTCTTTGAATAAAGTTCTCCTTCACATATCATTGATATTCACTGAAATCAGTATAACAGAAGAAATCTTTTGGACGTGTGATTCATTACATGATTTTTCCTTCCTGCGCCCCGTATGCAGTGCTCCCATACCATCTGTTCCTTAGTTATTTCCTTCAGTTGAAGGCTTGATAGCAGCGTTTGTTGACAAAAACAAAAAGATGGATGCTAAGATTTTTTTTTGTCCCTGGGAATAAAGCTTTTCACTTTGATAGAGTGTGAACAGTCAAAGGTCATAGCATAAGACATCATCAAGGTTGAAAAGCACAAGGGCTGAACTGGAAAGTAAAGAACAGGGGCAAATTTTGTGATTTAAAATCTAAAAACTAAAGGAAGAATGGAAGACTGTTTTCCACATGTATTCTTAAATTTCAAAGATGCAAGTTAACCCTTTCAAAGGGACAGCTCATTTATCTCTTAAGTCTGTCTTGAGTAAAAAATTCACCACCACACCTTACAGACTGCATTGCCAAGTTACCTGTCTGATCCTGCAGTAATCTGTGGAAATCGGCAGAAAATCAGGAAGTACAGTTTAGTTTGTGTCAAACTCTTAGTTTGAAAACCTTATAGATTGTAGGATTGCAATTGATAATATTACACAGCGTCAGTGACCTCCTGGATAATGCACTGGCTTTAGGAACAAGAGATTTGAGGGTTCAGATTCCGGCTGGGATGGCTTTACTTGTTGATTCTATTTTGTAGGGAGTGCATTTAGCTAAACTGTCCTTCCAGAGAATAAGCATGGAGTCACGGACCAAAAGGCCTCTTTCTGTGCTGTAGTCATTTTAGGATTCTAATAAACTCAGAATTTGTAATGTATTTCTAGCAATGAAGCTGCTGTGGCCTATTGAGGAAGACCTTTAAATGTCTGCCACTTCAAGAATGCCTAACTCCTAAATCATTGCAACAAGAGAAAAGCGAGCTCTCTAATTAGGAAGAAACCCAAGGCCAAATCTTCTTTAATTATCATGTTGATCCTTATTTGCATGTAAGTTTAATAAAATCTGTAGGTATGCTGAAGAGCAGTGTTTGGAGGGAAACACGGTGAGGAAATTGTAAGCCTCCACATCTTCATATTCAGTCCACTTAAATAAATGGACAGAAACTCACGAGGCATGAAACTGCGTTTGAACATAATATATCATCACAAGGATGGAGGTTTTTGGAATAGTGTTCCTGCATTTCAGGCCAAGATGGTGATACACTGTCATTGAAAATTGAAGCAAGGAAAGGGAGAATGCAATGGAGTAACACTCACACCATTCAATGGCGTTACCATCACTGAATGCCCAAACATCAGTATCCTGGAGATTACCATTGACCAGAAACTGAACTGGCCCAGCCTGGATACAGAATTGGCTGCCCAATAGAAGACAGAGGGTGGTACTAGATGGAAAGTATACATCTTGGAGCTTGGTGACCAGTGGTGTTCCGCAGGGATCTGTTCTGGGACCTCTGCTCTTTGTGATCTTTATAAATGACTTGGATGAGGAAATGGAAGGGTGGGTTAGTAAGTTTGCCGATGACACGAAGGTTGGTCGAGCTGTGGACAGCGTGGAGGGCTGTTATGGATTGCAACGGGACATTGACAGGATGCAGAGCTGGGCAAAGAAGTGGCAGATGGAATTCAAACCAGAAAAGTGTGAAGTGATTCATTTTGGAAGGTCGAATTTGAATGTAGAATACAGGGTTAATGGCAGGATTCTTGGCAGTCTGAAGGAACAGAGAGATCTCAGGGTGCACGTCCATAGATCCCTCAAAGTTGCGACCCAAGTTGATAGGGTTGTAAAGAAGGCATATGGTGGTTTGGCTTTCATTGGCAGGGGAATTAAGTTTAAGAGCTGCGAGATTAGCTGCAGCTCTGTGGAGCCCTGGTTGGACAACACTTGGAGTGTTGTGTTCAGTTCTGGTCGCCTCAGGAAGGATGTGGGGGCTTTGGGGCGACTGCAGGGGAGGTTTGCCGGGATGCTGCCTGGACTGGAGGGCGGGTCTTATGAGGAAGGGTTGAGGGAGCAAGGGCATTTCTCATTGGAGCAAAGAAGGATGAGAGGTGACTTGATAGAGGTTTACAAGATGATGAGAGGCATAGATAGAGTGGATAGCCAGAGACTTTTTTGAGGGGACATAATTTTAAGGTGATTGGAGGAAGATATAGGGGAGATGTCAGAGGTAGGTTCTTTACACAGAGAGTGGTGGGCGTGTGGAATGCGCTGCCGGCGGTGGTAGTGGAGTCAGATATTTTAGGGACATTCAAGCGACTCTTGGATAGGCACATGGAGGATAGTAAAATGTAGAGTATGCAGGATAGTTTGATCTTAGAGTAGGATAATAGGTCCGCACAACATCATGGGCCGAAGGGCCTATACTTTGCTGTACTGTTCTATGTTCTATATAAATACTGTGGCTACAAGAACAGGACAGAGATGTAGGAATACTGCAGTAACTTGCTTTCTGACCCGCCAAGATTTGTCCACCACCTATAAAGCACGAATCAGGAGTGTGATGGAATATTCCCCACTTGCATGGATGAGTACAGCTCCAAAAACACTCAAGATGCTTGACATCATCCAGGACAAAGCAGCCATCTTGATTGGCACCACATCCATAAACATCCACACCCTCCAGCAGCAACAATCAGTAGCAGAAATTCCCAAAGGCTCCTTAGACAGCAATTTCCAAATGCATGACCACTTCCATTTAGAATGACAAGGGAAGAAGAAATAAAGGGAACGCCACAACCTGCAAGTTCCCCTCCAAGCTGACTATCCTGACTTGGAAATATATCTTTGTTCCTTCAGTGTTGCTGGGTCAGAAACCCTGGAACTGTCTCCCTAGTGGCAACCTCCTGCCTCCTGACATGATCGCGCTGCTTCCTGTGTTTTTTAATGCAAAATCTCAAGGGGCCATGAGGACCAGGAGTTAAGATTCACCAGGACTCATAATCTGGAGGTCAGGATGGTATGTGTACCAATTCAGAGCTGACCAGCCCAATTCCTGCCCTGGTCAATACTGGTACATTTTGAAATTCTACAAATGTAGAATTCTCATAGTCAATTTATTTCTGCTTACTACAACCTTAGACTACGTGATTTAAAAAAGGGTATTTACTTTCTCCTTTGTGGATGGAAGTGGGATTGACTTTAAGACCACTATTGTTTGTGTTGGGTGCCTTTAAGCCAATATCATCTGATTTTAGGCAAAACCCAATGGAAGCTGGAAACTGCAATAACAACAGAAAATGCTGGAAATGCTCAGCAGGGCAGACAGTACCTGTGGAGAGACAAACAGGAGTTAATACTTCATGTTGATGTCCTGTGGTCAGAATTTGAAACAGCCTGGGACATGCACTTTGTTTTTCTCTTTCCACAGATGCTGACTGTCCTATTGAGTCTTTTAAATGTTACCTGTTGTTACTTCAGAGTTCCAGCATCTGCAGGATAAATACAGGTAGTTGTGTTGTTGATAATTAGCATTCCCAAAAGGTTCCTTTGATTTCAACTAACCCAGTGACACTAGCATGGAAGATCACACAAGGTGTGTCGTCATGTAGAGGTAAATTGACAGCTCCTTCCTGTGGGAGAGAAATATAGCAAGGTGCTGTAAAGTTGCATGAATTGTTGTGTCTAATCTCCCCTCAGAATACAATCTCATCATCTGGCATAGTCTGTTGGAATTCTTCCATGATGGACTCATTTCTCAATCAGTACCAAGTGAAGCCTTTTGATAGCGAGGATATACAGCATCACTTATGCAAACATTGTACTGTTAGACCTTCAAAAGCACTCCAAGCAGCACAGATTCCCCTTAAGCCCACCAAGTGTTTAATCAATAATTGTGCTTTTCCTTGCTTGCATGTTTGATTGTCAATATGTCTAACTGACCTCTGTGCATTTTGCAATAGGACCTTGAAACCTACTGTCAATCCACAGCCTAAATCTCCCAAACATTAACACGGCAGCTGCTCACCTTATTCAAATAATGCAGTCAGAAGCAACTGGCTAAAGAAGTCAGCTAACTTGGAAAATTGATGCCCCCTACCCCGCCATAATAACCACTCTTTGAACACAATTGGGCACAGTTCTCTGGATTAAAAACCTGAAAGAACTGTGGACACTGTAAATGAGAAACAAAAGCAGAAATTGCTGGAAAAGTTCAGCAGGTCTGTTAACATGTGTGGAGAGAAATCAGAGTTAATGTTTCAGGTTGAGTGACCCTTCCTCTGAACTCTTACAGTTCTATGGATGTTATCCATTAGAAGCACCACTAGATGCTCTGTTGTGACACTGCAGTGCAACTGGCAGATTAATCCTAATCATTAATCTGCTATTTTCTGAAATGTTTGGTAATTGTGATCCGTGGTGATCCTTAAATTATGGACATTGATATTCTATTAGCCCCATCAATAATATGCTGATCTTGCAGATAGTTCTTTTTCAATATTGTCTTCTCCTGGGAGTCCTATGCCTTTGGTAACCTAAGTGTTTGACCCATTATATGAAAATGTTGTAGCAGCCACGATAGTAACAAAAGTGGCTTCGTTGGGTTTGGTAATTAATTAATCCCATCAGTAGCAGTTCTGAGCCTACAAATATGCAGCCAGTTTAAGTGATTGGACACTTGGTCACTTTTATGGGTGGGAATTAAACCCATTGTCATGAATATATGAATCTCCACCCACAAGGAGTAACATATGCATAATGTGACCATTGGATTACTGTATCTCATTAGAACCCTAGAAACATCATTACCTGAAAAGTCAACCTCACATACCTTGCATCTGTAAGGTTGGGTTAAGAATATCAAATTTTAAATGAATATTCATTATTTTTATTGCAGAAACAATTCAACATTTGTAGGCAATATTGTTCCTTGTACACAGGGTCATGTTATTCATAACTTCTTACTTAAGTTATATGAGATATTTAATAAAAGTTATTTATTGTCAAGATAATATGAGGGTTTGGTGTAGTTAAAGCCAATATATAAAATCAAACTGATGTTAAACGGAAATGCAGTGTTAAACCAATCCTTATGTTTTTCTAAATTGTTTTTACCACGACTGATGTTGTTTCAAATAAAATTCAAATTCACAGAAATATGATTATTTGGAAGTACAACAGTGTGAATTTTCCATGAATCATTTCAAATCTTCATCGTGTGTTCTTTTCTTGACATTTTGTTGTTGTCTAGTTTAGTACACACGACTCATATGTGGGGATCATGTATTTTATGTTGATGAATGCATCTTCCCCTCCAAAGCGCTCGAATACCTCTAGAGTTTCATTTATAAGGTCCCCAATATTTTCTCGTTTCTGCTGACTGTAGTCGATACCGTCTCCAGAATTTACTGCAGAATAAAGAGGAATGGACAATGAGTTCAGGGATTGACAAAATGTATCACACATCAATATATTCTCTGCTTGAGAACTACTTTGCTTAGGGCTTCTGTGAAAAATCTACAGAAGTAAAAGCTTGCAGTAAAGCTAGACTGTGGACATGGAATTCTGTCCTGGGCCAGGTAGACATCTGGATAAATTTTGGAGAGAGAAGGGTGGGTGGCTGGAGAAATGGCCCCATTGTAGATCTATTATGGAAAAAGGGGAGATTCCACGAGGCAGGGTGGGGAGGGGTCTTTCTGCTCATATTACCTCCCATTCTGAGAAGTCATGATGGAGAGAATTCATTGGCTTCCCTACAAAATTCTGTCCAGTGTGTTCTCAGGAAGCTGCAGCAAATAGATAGAGTGAATAGTCAAGGTCTTTTTCCCAGGGAAGAGGAGTCCAAAACTAGAGGGCCTAGGTTTGAGGTAAGAGAGGGGAAAGATTTAAAAGGGATCTAAGGGGGATCTTTTTCACACAGAGGGTAGTGCATGTATGGGATCAGCTGCCAGAGGAAGTGGTGTGGTGGGTAAAATTACAACATTTAAAAAGCATCTGGATGGATACATGAACAGAAAGAGTTTAGAGGGGTTTGGGCCAAATGGGACTAGATTAATTTAGGATATCTGGTCAGCATGGATAAGTTGGACTGAAGGGTTTGTTGCCGTGCTGTACAACTCTATGACTCTAAGTGAAATCTGAGGGAAGACCACAAAATCGATGACCTTCAATCTTATAAGCAGAAACTCCTATCCAAGACACTTGAAGCAAAAATTACCAGCCCTTTGCCCTTTGCCCTTTGGCACGGAAGAGCTTTGATGTTCCATAGGTCAAACTACAGCCAACACTCTGGGGGCCATAGATGTTTCACTTATGTTAGTGGGGTTGAAGGGGTCTCTGTTAAAGATGTCAGAGTGTGAGGTGGGGGCAGATTGCATCTGTTATGTATGTAGTACAGAATGGGTTAACTGTCTCACCTCATGTGGGAACACATGCTCGGAGGAGAGTTGACAGTATAAAGGCATTTTAAAATAAACTTATTAAAATAATCTAATAAATTCTTCCATAAGATTAGTATCTTGTACTGTTGTCATTTCTATGCCGGGGGATGGTCTGTCACTACTAATCTATTTGAAATGGCTCCCTTAAATCAAAACAAGTTTGAGAACCACTGCTGTAGACCATTTACAGTTACATCAATGGATCAGATGTGATCAATATGCTCATGTGTGGGCATCTTAACAATGCAAATGCATCTACTGCCACAATGTGGGATAAAGTTCGAGTCTCTGAAGATCATCAGACAGGAGGTTTACTCTGCCACATTGTTGCCAGCAGAGAACATCATCACCATGTAATCCAGACTTGCATTGATAAATCTCTAGCAATATTATGCTATATATAAGAGGTAGTAAGAGAATCGGTTAGCCCAGTTGGCTGGACATTGGTTTGCAGTGACACCAACAGTGCAAGTTTGATGCGTGCTTCAGTTGAGGTTACCTTGAAGGACCCGCCTTCTCAACCTCTCCCACAACTTGAGATGTGGTGATCCTCAGGTTAAACCACCACCAATCATCTCTCTCTAATGAGAGAGCAGACCTATGCTCCAGTAGGACTATGGCAACTTTACTTATATATAACATGTGTTGTGGATAGCACTCGTTATGTTACTGAACAAATAATTGGTAGGTTTGGAGTAAAAATCCAGATAATGCCAGTTCAAATCCTACTCCGTGGCATCCTGAGATTTTGATTGCTGTTTAAAAAATTAAAAGCAGGTAACAGTAAAAGTGAAGCTGTGTTTGTTATCAAGCCTTGAATGTCCTTCAGGAAGGAAACCAGCCATCTAGACTAGCTCATATGTGACAACCTGCGTCATACCAATGTGGTTGTCTCTTAACAATCCGCCCACAGTGGTCTGGTAAGCCATTCAATTGTAGCACTGTCTATTCAGCTGGTCAGTGAGAAGACTCGACATTAACTTTGCAGGGTAACTAAGAAAGCCGGTGGTGACCACGTCCCAAAATGAATTGAACCATTAACATGTCACCCAGCAGCTTGAAGGTAAATGTCAAGTGGGTTTCGAATTTTAATTAGCCATTGCTCATCACTGGCCTTATTCGCTATCCTTGATCCTCTTCGCTTGTTTAAGTGTGCAGTAACTGCTCTGCCTACCCACTCTGCATGGCCATTAGCATCCGTTGAGTAAGATCATTTCATCTGTAAAGCTTCTTCATGCCTCAGAGTTTGTCTTATTCTAGCCTGGGTGCTGCTAACTAGATCTCTGATTCTGGTTAGGAGCATTGGGGAGATGGTGGTGTCATTGCTGATATCACCAGAACCCCAGATTATTGCAGTGGGGACAACAGCTGGTTGAATTTCAATTCAAATTAATGTAACTGGAATGTAAAGCTTGTCTTAGTAATGGGTGACCAGTTTGTTCACTAATGCCCTGGGGCTGTCTGATCTCAGATCCTGGTAATGTAGTTGACTCTTAACTGTCCTCTGAAATGGCCGTGGCAGTTCATGAGCAGTTCTAAATGGGCAAGAGCCAGCTTTCACCACATTTCTTGAAAGGAAATATCACATCAGTTGTTGGGACTGGACCAAATGGAATTAGGATAAGGAAAGTTCTTACAAATAGTGAGCTATTGTTAGTGACAGCACTGGTTTCCATGTATTTTTAATAGTTGTCTGACATCCACACCATTGCACAAAGAACAGAATATTAATTATCCATGCAGCAAGTGACGAAAGTTATGCACTGTGTTTGTCAGAAATATTTTAATTGCTTTTCACTCGCACAAACCTGATGCCACTTGTGTCCAATCTTCCTCTTAATTACTTTGTTTGTTGATTTAGTTGTAATTTCTTTCACTGTATTTCTATGCAGTTAATTTTTCTTATGTCCTTTTGACATTATAAATCTGACTGTCAATCTAGACATTCTAATATGTGAAATTTAGTCTATGTACAGTGTCTGTAAACTTATTTCTCTCAAACAAATTCATATTGCAGCAACGGCAAAATCTATATTTCAATTACAGCAGCGGCAAGGACTCACAGCGTCAAAAATTAACAGTAATAAAAGTATTATTAATTCAATTTAATGTAGTTTAGTAAAGGGTAATATTGTAAACTAAATATAACTTTCCCACCATATTCTGTCTAATATTGACTTTAGCAGTCAATTTTTACCTTGTTTGTTTCTGTGTACAAATATACAACACCACTGAACTTCATACTGTAAAACAAATGCTTTCAGTTGTACCTTTTAAACACTGGCTTATGTTTGATTACAACTGTGAAACTGCAATTCCCCGAAACATAATAAGATTCCTTAATCTCTCGAAACAAATCGAACTTCATTCCATCCATAAGAGGCAAAACTGGTGTGTCAGTGTTTGAATTCCCTGAGACAAAAATAATTACCGGAGACTCATCAACTTTATCATGAAACAAGTTAATTCCTCTGATGAAACCAGTGATTGAAGTCAAAGAAACATTTTTTAATTTGGTTTCCATTTTTGTTTGCCACAGATTTGCATTAATGCTTGTCTGTACAGAATCTTGTCACATTCATTCAATTTGGCACTAGCTGCAAAAATGCATGTAAATGTATGCTTTTTTAATCATCACATGTGGGATATAAACATGAGGTTAAACCCAAGAAACAGATGTAGGGTGTTTGCTACAATAAATATAAATTCTTATTCATTGAATGCATTACAGAAAAAAGAAGCAAGGTCTATATTTTTGCTTTCAATATTGTCCCCTCCTCTCCTTGCTGGAAATGTTAATTCCAGGATTGTTTTCTGAATCGTCCATTTCTGGTCCCCATGGCCAATATTCATGAGTGAACTCAGTCTCACATATAGGCAAGGCTACTTATTATTGAGAACAACACACCAAAATCCATTTTGATCTCCTCTACATTGTGGAGACACAACACAGACTGGGTGACAGTTTTGTGGCACACCTACGTTCTCTGTGCAAAAATGACCCTGAGCTTCCAGTTTCCTGCCTCTTCAATACACCATCCTTTTCCCTATCCAACATCTCTGTCTCAGGCTTGCTGCAGTGCTCCAGTAATGGTGTGGAGGTGCCAGTGTTGGACTGGGTTGGACAAGGTCAAAAATCACACCACACCAGGTTATAGTCCAACGGGCTTATTTTAAATCACAAGCTTTCAAAGCGTTGCTCTTTTCTCAGGTGTATTGAGAGAGGAGGTATCAAGACGCAGGATTTATAAGTAAAAGATCAACTGATGTGAATGTACCGATTCAGTTGTATGATCGTTTGATCTTTTACTTATAAATTGTGTATCTTGATATCTCCTCTCTCACTACACCTGAGAAAAGAGCAACACTCCAAAAGCTTGTGTTTTCAAATAAACCTGTTGGATATAACCTGGTACAACAAGGTGTAGAGCTGGATGAACACAGCAGGCCAAGCAGCATCAGAGGAGCAGGAATTTCTGAAGAAGGGTCCAGCCCCGAAAGATGTGCTTTCCTGCTCCTCTGATGCTGCTTGGCCTGCTGTGTTCATCCAGCTCTACACCCTGTTGTCTCAGATTCTCCAGCATCGGCAGTTCCTACTGTCTCGGATATAACCTGGTGACATGTGATTTTTGACAGTGCACCAGTGCAAGCTGGAACAACAGTACCTCATTTTCTGCTTAGAGACCTGCAGCATTCAGGACTCAAGGTCGAGTTCAATAATTTTAGGGCCTGACCACTCTCTTCTAAGTCCTTTACTGACCCCCACACCCTGGGCTCTATCATGACATGGGCTGTTTTCAACACAGCCAACTCATTTTCTCCTGCTCATGGTCCACGTTATCAGCTTTTCTCTCTTTCGGGTATATTATCATCCATCCCTTTGTCTGCCGAACTGAAGTTTTCTCTCTTTGGGCTCCATCTCTGCCTATACATTCACTCCTCCCCACCTTCAACTGATATGCAACCTTTTCCGAGATACTATTAGTTTAAAGTTTTAGCAAAGATCTGTAGTATGTGTTGTGGGTTAGGTTGTTGACTTGCTCTCCGAGCTGGCTTGTTTTCGTTCAGACGTTTCATCACCATGCTAGGCAACATCATCAGTGGAGCCTCCGATGAAGCGATGTTGCTCTACTCCACTTGGAATTTATACTGTCTGATCTGTTATGATGAGTACTGGCATTTCCGGTTTTGATCTGTATGGGTTTGTATACGGGTCCAATTCTATATATTTATTAATTGTATTATGGGATGAGGACCATGCCTCTAGGAATTCCCGTGTGTGTCTATGTTTGGTTTGGGCTACTTATGGTTACCTTGTCCCAGTTAAACTGATGGCCTTCATTGTCCAAGTGTACCGATATTAAGGAGAGTTCATCGTGCCGTTTTGCTGCTAGTTGATGTTCATGTATACTGATGGCTAGTTTCCTATGTAATGTTTGTGGCAGTTGTTGCATGGTATTTTGTAAATCACGTTGGCTCTGCATGTTGTGGGATTGGAGTCTTTAATCCTTGAGTGTTTTTCATAGTGTGGCTGTGGGCTTGTGTGCCACCATGATTCCCAGTGGTCTTAGGAGTCTCTTTGTCAGCTCTGATATGTTCTTGATGTTCAAGACTCCTAAGACCACTAGGAATCATGGTAGCACACAAGCCTACAGCCACCCTACGACAAACACTCACAAGGATTAAAGACCCCATTCCCACAACATGCAGAACACGGGACAACATAACCATAGTTGCCCAAGCCAAACATAGACACGCATGGGAATTCCTAGAGGCATGGTTCTCAACCCATAATGCAATCAACAAACATATAGAATTGGGCCCCATATACAAACCCATACAGATCAAAACCGGAAATGACACCACTCACCATAACGGACTGGACAGTATAAATTCCAAGCGAAGTAGAACAACATTGCTTCAGTGGAGACCTCACTGATGATGCCACCTAGCATGATGATGAAACATCTGAATGACAACAAGACAGCTCAGCGAGCTAGTCACAACCTCATACTATTAGTTCTAAAGAAGGGTCACTGCACTCCAAACACTGAATCTGCTTTCTCTCCACAGATGCTCCCAGACCTGCTGAGTTTCTCCAATAATTTCTGCTTTTTGTTACAACAAAATCCAATCTTGATCTCACCCAGCAAAAACAGTTTGTGAAAAATAGACACTAGGTAACAATCCTGTCAGGAAACCTTGGATGGCTCTTGTCACATAGCCAATAGTGCCTGTAATGCTATTCCAACAAAGCTGAACTATTGTACTATGCTTCTAAACATTTTGGGCTGCATGGTCTGATACTAGATCAAATTATGCCTCTATCCACCAGGCTGTAGAGGTGCAGGTGTTGGACTGGGATGGACAAAGTCAGTGGTCACACAAAACCAGGTTAAGGTCCAACAAGTTTATTTGAAATCACAAGCTTTTGGAGCCCTACTCCTTCATCACCAGTGATTCCCAGGTGTCTGTTGGAATGTCGCGCTTTGTCAGTCAGGCCTTGAGAGTATCACTGAAGTGTTTCCTCTGTTCAACTAGGGCTTGCCTGCTGCTTTGAAGCTGGGAGGACAGCAGCTGCTTGGGGAGTCTTATATCAGTCATATGGACGATGTACCCAACCCATCGCAGCCAATCAAGGGTGGTCAGTGCCCTGATTGTTGGCCTGGTTGGGGATGCTGGTGTTGGTCCATCTTTCTTCCGAGCAGATTCACAGGATCTTGAGCAGGCAACATTGGTGGTAGTGCACCAGTGCCTTGAGGTGTCTGCTGTAGACAGTCCACGTCTCAGAGCCACATAAGAGGGCAGGAACCACCACAGCTCTGTAAACCATGATCTTGGTGTTGGATCTGATGTTGTTGTTCTCGAACACTCTTTTCCTCAGGCGGCCAAAAGCTGTGCTAGCACACTGGAGGTGGTACTGGGTCTCTTTGTTAATAGCTGCTCTGGCCAACAGGACATTCTCAAAGTATTGGAAGTGGTCAATGTTCTCTAAGGCCTCCCCATGGACCTTGATCATCGAGGATTCGCTCCAAATGTTGGGCTATGTTGGTGGAGGACCTTCATCTTGTGGATACTCAGGGTGAGACCCATGCTCTCATATGCATCTGTAAAGGGTCTGACAATGGTCTGGAGTCCATCCCTGGAGTTTGCGCATATGCAAGCATCATTCATATACCACAGCTTGATGACACTGGTTCCGCTCCAGTGAGGAGCTTGCCAGTGGTGCAGTGAAGCACTGTAGTGAGGTAGATCGAGAACAGTGTTGGGGTGATGACGCAGCCCTGCTTGACATCAGTCTGAACGGAGAATGGATCAGTGATGGAGCCATTTGCCATCCCCATGACTTTCATGTCATCGTGGTGCAGGTGAAGGACGGTGACAAACTTCATGGTGCAGTCAAAGCGAAGAAGGACGCTCCATAATGCTTCCTGATTGACTGTGTCACAGGCCTTTGTAAGGTCAAACAGGGCCATGTGCAGGGATAGGTTCTTTTCTCTGCATTTCTCCTGCAGCTGTCATCTGGTGAAAGGCATGTCCGCTGTGACCCTTAATGGCGAAAAAGCCACAATGCGATTTCAGGAGGAGTTCCTCAGCCACAGGAGGGGACAGTTGAGGAGGACCTTGGTGGTAACTTTTCAAATGTCGATAGCAGGGAGACTCCCCTATAGTTACCACAATCGGACTGTTCCCTTTTTCTGAAAATGCTCACGACCATGGCATCTCAGAGCTCTCCCAGGATGCTCTCCTCCTTCCAGATGAGGCAGACAAGGGTGTGTAGCTACAACAGCAGCTTCAATGCTTCAGCGGGGGTATCGTCTGCTCCAGCAGACTTGGTATTCTTAAGCTGGCAGATGGCCTTCTCTACTTCGTGCAGGGCTGGGGTGTTGCTGAGCTCATGGCGTGTAGCGTGCAGCGTGCTGTGGGATGCATTCAAGGATGCTTGGATCAATGGCAAAGCTCTGGTTGGGGGGGTTTCTGAAATGGTTCCCCCTGCGTTGTTGAATGGCTTTCTTTATCTTTGATAAGACTCGCTCCATCCTTGGCCAGCATTGGGGTGGGGCCTTGGGTGTTTGGTCTGTAAGTGGTCTTGACAGCACAGAAGATATTTTGCATTCCATGGCTGTCGGCCATTTGTTGAGCCTCCAGTGCTTTGTCCACCCACCACTTGTTCCTAATGTTGCAGGTTTATTGTTGGATATCAGCTTTCAGTCACCTGTAGGCCTGCCTTTTCTCCTTCGAGTGCAGTTGTTGTTTTGAACTCAGAAATGCCATGTGCTTCTGGTTTATGAGTTCTTGGATCTCCTGATCATTCTTATTAAAACAGTTTTGGTGTTTCCAGGTTGAGTGACGACTGAGTTTTTTGCAGGCATTGACGATGGTGGTCTTGAGGGCAGACCAGAGGCTGATGGGATCCCCACGACTGAGTGTCACCACTTGGTTTGTGGAGAGGAGTTGGCCACATGAGGTTATTTTTCTTGGTCTTTAAGTGCCTCAATGTTGAACTTCCTGCGGCATTGCTTCTGTTGCCCCCGTTGCGGCAGGGCTATATTTATGACAAGCCTGGGTAGGATCAGGCGATGGTCCGTCCAGCAGCCATCAGCTCCTGTCGTGGCACAGATGATTTAAATGCCCCTCACTCTGACAATGACGTAGTCAAGGAGATGCCAGTGTTTCAATTGCGGGTGCTGCCATGTAGTCTTGTATTTGTCCGTTTGGTGAAACTGTGTGTAGGGGTGATGAGGAGGTTCTGTTCGCATCATTTGTTCATGAGAAGGTTGCCATTGGAGTTTTGCTTCCCTACTCCCTCTTTCCCGCCCCACAGGTCCGAACTTTTGCCAACTCTGCAGTGAAGTTGCCGAGGATTATTTATTATCACACACTTTCCCTGAAAACACGCATCTCTCACACACACTTTATGCACACAGAGATTAAATATCCACAAAGGGGGGAAAAATGCAATTACAGTTTGAAATTATTTCAGTCTCATTTGTCGCAGGCCTATAGTTTATTAGATGGATTGATAACTTAGCTGGGGCGGAGCTCTTTTAAAAGGAGGGATTTTCAGTGAGCTTTGAGACTGCTTACAATTGGAAGACTCTTAGGTGAACCTGAAGTTGTAACAAATGGGGAGAGACCTTTTCCCATCTTCAAGGTATAACTGTTTATTTCCTTGTCTGTGTAATTGAGTTACAGTTGCTTCAATGACCTTTCAGCTGGTCTTTCTGATTCAAACCAATTTCTGCTATCATTTTTAAAACACATAACTCTTGGCTGACTTACTCGTGTATACTGCTACAAGTCCACCGCTCTTTTCCAAATTGTGTGTTCGGCTGGTAAAAATGGAACGCCATGTTATCACTTTTCACACCCTGAGAGTTTGTGACTCCCAAGATTTTTTGTGTTTGGGATTAGAAGTAATCATAACACGATGGAAGGTTGATTAGATCAACTTCATATTTGTCCATCACCCACTGAATTTCAAAGCCACGATGAGGCAGAAAGTCAAGTCAGTTGGTATTTCATGGTCCTGTTTGTCAACAGCCCATCCGTAACAAATGGATGTGTGAATTTGACAAGTAGCTGTGGTTGTCCCCATTAAACTAGACATTTGTTTACATTTCAGGACTGTCTGGTGCTGAAGGGTATGCCAAAGGCCCTTAAAAAAGTTTTGTGTCCGCTTTTAAAGGTACAGCATTCAATTCTGGTCTCCTTGCTATAGGAAAGATGTTGTGAAACTTGAAAAGGTTCAGAAAAGGTTTACAAGGAGTTGCCAGGAGTCGATGGTTTTAGCTATAAGGAGAGGCTGAATAGGCTGGGCCTATTTTCCCTGGAGTGTTGGAGTTTGAGGTGTGACCTTATAGAATCTTGAGGGGCATGGATAGGGTGAATGATCAAGGTCTTTCCCCCAGGGTAGGGGAGTCCAGATTTAGAGGGCATTTGTTTAAGGTGAGTGAGGAAAGATTTTAAAGAGACCTAAGAAGCAACTTTTCACACAGAGGGTGGTGTGTGTATGGAATGAACTGCCAGAGGAGGTGGTGGAGACTGGTACAATTATAACATTTGAAAGGCGTCTGAATGGATATATGAATCAAAGGGTTTAGAGGGATATGGGCCAAATGCTGGCAAATGGGACTAGATTAATTTAGGATATCTGGTCAGCATGTATGAGTTGGACTGAAGGGTTTGTTGCCGTGCTGTACATCTCCGTAACTCCATGGCTGCATGCCGGAATGAGACACAAAAAACTCTGGTGGTTATATCTCTGGATGCCTAATGATGTGACACATGACTATGTGACAGGCAATCATGTGATGCTTGTTCACATGACAGTTGTCCACACATGGCATTCATTCAGATTCGCGCTGTAGCTTTGCCCAAGTGGCCAATTGATGATTCTGGGTGAATCATTGGCAATCTATGAGAGTTGTCAACAATAAATGAGAGCAGAAAAGAAGCAGGCATTTTGTGCAAAGTCAATAAGTTCCCCTTGAAACTTTTACCACAGCTCACCATTAATACTGCAGCTAAGATGCAAGTAAACCAACAAGCAATTTTGGTGAGGGAAAAGAAACTACTTTGTATGTTTAAAACACAGGTTTTTGGAAGATACTGCTAACTGGATGATGGATAGTTGGGTACATGGGAAACTTCTGCCTAAAAATTGAACAAAGCATTGCGTCGAGGGACAGCAAGTCACAGTGTGCCTGTGTTATTTCATCTGGACAAGTCAACAAGAAGAATTGCTTCGTGTCAGAAAAGAGCAAGAAGTGTTTCAAGAAGTACCTGACTCTGATAATAGAGAATTCCAGTGAAAGAAATGTCAGTGGCAATACAGAGATGTGAAATTTGCTGCGCGCATTCCAGCATGCAACATAAACTTCTGAGGAATGGAAATATTTGCTATGGAATCGTGACATTAATGGCAACTACAAAACAGTAATGGTTTGTTTGGAAGCTGATAATGGAGATCTGTCACTGCACAGATCCCCTTTGTTTGCACGGCATGAGCTGTCATGTGAGCTCATGCAGGAATGAGGCTGCTGCAGACCACTGATGGAGCAGAACTCAGGAAACAGTAGGTCAGAAAGGCCAGCAAACCTCCACAGCTTGTGGCATGGGGGAGGGGAACAACGAGGCAGGGGGAGGCGGGAAAGATCATGCCTTCTTCTCAAACAGAGTTTGAACTACTTCACACAGAGAGCGCTGTGTGGAATTCAAGTGCAGTGCCTGAGTTAAGTCATTGTCTGAGATTAATTACATCCCACCCACTCTGAACTTTACAGAAGCTTCTCTGTATATTAAATACGCACTGAGTCATCACCATGGGCATGACAACAATGTGCTGTGACAGTTTTGCTGGAGCAATATAATATTTATCCAATCTTGACTATTTTAATGACAAGTTAACAAATGTGAAGACACCTCACCCAAATTAACAAAAGAGGGATCCAAATAATGAACTGCTCCTAATAAGTCAGTGATCCTCTCCATGTAGCTCTGTGTGACATTTGCAGCTGAGTGCTGTGGAGTATGGGCACTTTGCTCCTGAGTCAGTGGAAATACAGAAGGCTGGATTGCTTTCATGCAACTGGTTTCCTTATTCAAGTGGAACATTGATAAACCTGCACTTCTGTGGATCTGCATTGATTTCCTGAGCCTTGGGCCATTTATACCATGACAGATTGTCTCTCATTTGTTTCTGTTGACTGCTCTGCTAGAATATAAAATAGCCTTTTAAGAACATTTATGATAACCAGGTGCTAAGATTCGCAGTGAATTGATAGTCACAGGCTACGGACAGATATAGCATATCTGGTGTCATGTTAATAGGTAAAGCATGGTTACGAGTAAACTGTAGAAGTAATATTTTATTGCAGAATAGCCTGGGTTGGTGTTAGAATGAAACAATGTTATTTTTAAAGATGAGCTGCAAATATTTGATCGATAAGTAGTTTGACTGCGTACTAATTAAAAGTTGAAATTCTGACCCTGTAAACAGGGAACTATTGACTATTTTGGAACTTTGATGGAGACAAGAAGCAGTTTGGATTTGACTTGTGCCTAGATTATCATCATGTTGGACAGCCACCTCGATGTGTTGAAAATACCAGAAATAGTCAGAAATCCCAAGTCCTCTCGACATTTCTCAGTTTAAGGCGATTGGGATTGGGTTTCAGAACACATTACACAGATGTGGTATTCCAGGAGCTGGCTACGTCCACTCAGCTAGAATTTTGGAGACTTTGGTGTCTGGAATCCCAAGCATGGAGATTAGACCAGGTAAGAATAGGTCAATTGTCAGCACATTTCGTCTGGATGGACAGGATGCCCATTTGGAAAGCTTAGGAATCCTTGAGGATGTAGGCCTTGGACACCTTGGGGATGGAGATCAGGTATCCTTTGGGATGGATGTCAGACACCACATCAGTAAACCACTGGATTACTAGTCCAGTGCCATCACCACTACACCATCATTTCCTCTCTGTCCACCCCAAAAACCGCACTCACTTTGTTCTATTCTTATCTATCCAATTATAAGTAAATCAGCTCCAACTCTCATCTCTTCCTGTCCATTTGTTGTTAACTTCTAAAGTACTTCATATCCTCTCATCTACATTGTGATATCACCTGAATCATGTGATCGTCTATCCTGACTCGTGCTAGCACACTACTTGTCCTGCTTACAACCTTGACTAAGCCATTCCTTGTCCTTCCTCCATCACTGCTAAACCAAACTGTTCATAGCTTCAGCATCAGCTTAACTCCTGAGCAGAGCTTCAGACCTCCTGTGTTCTCCATTGTAGTGACCACTGATATCTAGCTCCATAACATTACCCATTCTGTCCCGGTCAAAGACATCTGCTCTTGAAATTCACATTCATGCCTTTCTCACCCCAGATTGGGCTATTCCAATTGCTTTCCGGCTCGTCTTCCAATCTCCAAATAGTTCTTGCACCCAACACCCACAACAAAGAAATTGTATTCATAAAGTGTATTTAAGCAAAGAAACATAACAAAGGAACCATTGGCAGTACCAATGTGTCTTTTTTCTCAACTGATTTTGTAAAGTCTGGAAGAAATAACTCTTTAAATTGAGCTGCTTCTCACCATTATTAAAAACCTGAAATATTTTACTACCTTCTTTTCACTCTGTCTTTCAGACTATTTGAGGACCAGTTTCCTTCGAACAGCTAACTGGTACTGTTTGTGACACAAAGGCTTAAGCTTGGCATTGAAGTTGAATATCAAACTGGTGAATATGAAAGATTGGCCCAAAAACCAGCCTTTAAATTGCTGGAAACTGTATAGACTGACAAGCCTGTTCTCATTTCTATTTTTCTCATATTTTTAACGGGTACGAATGATATTCTGTGATTGACTGGTAAGAGATACAGCGTCAAGATCAATCAGTTCAAGTCACAGATAATTCTAGGCTACAAACTCTGATCTTTGCCTTTGAATTCAGTAGAATATGAGTTGAATTATTGTAAACTGGAAATTTTTGCCAAAATGAAAAATGTTGAAAAGCTCTATTGTGAGGTGGATAGTAATTGATGTTCTCCTGATTTCCCTCAAACAGCATCTCAAAAACAGATAATTGTGTTTTTGTTTGGGAGGGGTAGGTGTTGGTGTAACCTTGCCACGTACAAATGGGTCACTGTAAGAACAAAGGAGCAGCCCACCTAACCAAACATGCCATTCAAATTGGTGTTTTGGAATGATTCCAGGCCCTGCAAGGCGCTATATCAATGCCAGTTATTATGACTTCAAGACACAATTCTTGACTTTGTTCCTCTTTTTATTTGTTATTCTTGTGTTTGTCATTGCAAATTTAAGTAACTGTCCATTTATTTCACAAATAACACATTATCTTATGGTTCTCAAAGACCATTAAGCGGAAGAGGAATCTCCTCAGCTCTGAGTTGTCACCTCATTCCTAGTGTTTGCAGTTAAACTGGATCATGGAATTCTTGTGAAGAGCCAGAGACTTTTTCCAAGGGTGGAGGTAGCTATTAGGAGGGGACATAGTTTTAAAGTGAGTGGAGGTAGATACAGGGGAGGGGTCAGAGGTAGGTTCTTTACTCAGAGAGTGGTAGGGGCATGGAATGCATTGCCGGAGAGGGTAGTGGCGTCGGCCTCATTGGGGCATTTAAGTGGCTATTAGGTAGGCATATGGATGATAGTATAATGTAGGGCTGGAGGTTAGATAGACCTTAGGATTAGGGTAAAAGTTCAGCACAACATCGTGGGCCAAAGGGCCTGTACTGTGCTGTATTGTTCTATGTTCTATCTGCTGTTTTACTACATTCCTTGGGAATTTGAAAGTTACTGCTTTTATAATCCAACCCCCATAGTCATCTGCGAAAGTGAAATCTGGTCACTAAAACAATACACTATGTCTCCCAAGCTTATGTGAATTTTGGATAATCCTATTTTCAAAAGTTGCTAAGAACCTCAGAGATATTTACTGAGAATGATCTCTGAAATACATTATCCAATGTACCCAAAAACTCCACTAAGTCAGCTCAAAATCTTTTTGAGCAACATGACTCCCATCTCCTTTGTAAATCTCTGCTTCAATTCATTGGCAAAAGGGAGAAATTGGATCAAACTTGTAATTATTCAGTTTGTCAGAATTGCAGCTACAAAATAAATGCAGCACGTGGAGGTTACTTGTCATTGTAGTGCAACTTGCTTTTCTACTCTTAACTCTCACATCTGCGTGCTCTACTTGTCAACTTAGTTCATTATACATTCTTATTTGCATGTATGGAACAAAACGATGTACCCTGGCCCAAGCCATTCCATTCTTCTCACGGCCTGGGTTGGTGTAAAAACTGCCGCACAATCACTAACAGCAGGATGTTATTACAGCCTGATTAGTTGCTTTTTTTAAAGTATCTTTTTAAATTAATCAGCTCAGGCATATTATGGCACCTCTCTGTGACATGTTGAACTTAGACCATCTACCAAAATGTATGGACACGATCAATGTTTCACAAGACTTTTTAAACATGATAAGTTTATGGAGGCAGTTTCCATTGCAGATTTTCATCTTCACGTTTGTAACGTTGATATAGAAATAGAGAGAGGACAAATGCTTTACAATGGGAACTGAATTACGTCTATGATGCCTCGATCCAAATATTTTGCAGCTTCTTACTTGCTCAATCTGAAGATTTCGTTTAATCTTGATGCCTTGAGCTGATATTTAATCTGAAATCAGTGCTTGTTTGAGGGGCTTTTGGTTGTTTAAAGTACAAAAATCTGAATCCAAACTTCTCGGCTCATGCCCTGCTTCTTTCACCCACTTCCTGTTTTATCATGAAGCTGGAGTTTGTGCAGGAGACTAGCCCATTTCAAGGAGGTTGGTTGTTCCTTTAACCCTCAGTCATTCCAGCATTTTTCTTTTGGCAGCTTCATCAAAGGTCAGGACTTGGCAGAGTCACAAGGTGAGCATCTTCAAACCTGGTCACAGGTGCCTGCCTGACACCTTCCTCAACTGGGTCCCACTCTTGCCCATGAGCTTTCACCCAATTCCAAGCCCCAAGGCCCCTGATCTCCTTCCACCATCATTCCCCTGATTTTCTTGCATTACCAAGACCACTGATTCTCTCCTTTCATCCACCACCACGCAGCTGCTGATACACTATACCATTCCTGTGGCCTCCACACCACCATCACTCCAAGCACAAGGTAACTCTCCATCCCCCATCCCAATCCCCAACTGAGGCCTTCCAATTCCCTTTTGAGCCTACAATCTTCCCCACGATGACGCATCCCAACCTCCTTCTGGTTAGGTTCCCGAAATCCGTTCCACGCCGACCAATAACCCTTCCCATTCCATCCCAAATTTCTGCCTCTGTCCTGAGCATAGACATATCAGTTTCTGTCGCTGTCACTGTTACGCCGTTGTATGTACCGCTAAGATGTAACCGCACATGTCTTTGTAGCATCTCAATCACTGACAGTGGGCCTCATCAGAAATGGGAATCTTTGTATTTAAATGGGCTGAGATTCAAAGTTCATCAGCTGCTGGATATTGTTGGAGTCAGATAGAGAGAAGGAGCGAAAGGAAACATATTTTGGAAAACAGAAAAGAAGGTTAAAAAAAACATAGGATTAAGTCAAGAGTTGTAAGATTTTATTGCCAGTGTGAAGCCCCACTAGTCATCAGTATAGGCAACAGAATCATTTTGCAGCTGTCTTGATGACCTATAACCATGCAAAGCCAGACTTTACAACAGTGGTTAGACCTCAAAGGTTTCAGCTCCATTTAATTTCTTTTTAATATGTATGGCCCCTGAGTAAATCACTGCCCAAGGCTATGGAGCTGAACAAAAAGTTTAGTGGTACCTAATTACACCAAACACACAGAAACAGTATTTAATACAAATGCACTTTCATATCCAGAAAGTCAGCAGGGGAAGGATAGCATTGGGAACCAATATTTAACAAACATTTATGTACAGAGATACACGTTTCAAACAAGCACCTCCCAATCCAACAACAGATCCACTCTGTTCCTGTTTGTATATTTTTTAAAAAGATTGTACAGTTGCAGAATGTTTGACACACAAATTGGGATTTATATATATTCCTTCTAGCTCAAAGGTATGGATACTACCACTGTTCCTATTTATGGCAGCGCAAATAAATACCCTGTTCATGGCTACTGACTGTAGACAATTAAACACAATTAATAAATAAATTACACAGTCGTTTTTTTAAAGAAATCAATGCATGCGACTACATTTGAAATGAGCATTGACTTATCTCACCTCATTTTCCTCCTTTACAAAAATCTTTGCGTTTATATAGTGCCATTAAAGTAGTAGAACATTTCAGGAACATTATGAAAGAAAGTAGGACACAATCACTGAAGGAGGTACTAGGACAGGTGACAAGCTCAGTCAAAGAGGTAGGTTTTAAGGTTTCAATAGGAGACAGAGGGGTTTTGTGAGGAAATTCCAGAACCTCTCTGAATGGAAGAAATGACTACCAAAGGTGAGCAAGAAAATTGGAGAGGTGAAGGAGGGCAGTGTAGGAGGGAAGCATTGATCTTGGAGGGTCACTGGATCAGAAATCATAGAGGTAGGGAGAGGTAGGTCATGAAGGGATTTGAAAACAAGAATGAGAATCTTAAAATTGACCAGGAGCCAATGCAGGTCAAGGAACATTGGGATATCAATCCAACAGTTAATGAAGATTGCTGGAGAGTACAGTATGATAAATAATGCTTGATTTAGCTTCTGTAGCAACTCTTAACAATATCAGATTACTCTTCCATTGTAGTGGTGTAACCAGAATTTTAATTGTGAAGGTATTTATCTTTCCCAGAGAAGCTGCTGCAGCTGGTCAGATGTTTATATTTAGTTGTCAGTCTCAGACTTTGGCAATGCCAGAGATCAAGGGGTTTCTTCCAATGAGCAATTGCTGAAAATTTCTCCCATCAGGAGGCATTGATGACTGAAGAGATGTCGTATTTAACACGGAATGTAGGTTACTATTTTCAGCAGTTTTGCAAATATAAAAAGAATGATGACAATTCACAGGTGAAGCCGCAGAGAGGCAACGCATGTGCGCGGAAAATAAATCTCATGTTTTCTTCTCCCAGTCGTTACGCAGAATGGTCGGGTTTATTCCAGTCTTTTGCAGCGTTAAACACTGACTGAGCAAAACCCCTTGTGTTTGCTTCGGATTGCTACAAAGCAATTTTTTTGGGCCCTGAATAAATGTGACCAGACAAAATATGAAGTGCATGTTGTGATGCTAGCATCCAGCAGTGATGAGCTGACACACAGAGATGCAAGTTTTGACAGTCTGACATTTAATCACAATCGAATCTTGGATGTTTGCAGTCCTATATGTTCAGGTACATGTAAATTCATGTCTCTGTCTGGTGAGTGGTAGACAAATAGACAAAGTAAAATATACCTGCATCAGTTTGCATTGCTGGTTTTGGTTAGAGATAAAAAGGCTTCCTGAGAAGGTTTAATTACCCCTAGCAAGTGCCCATCACCTACCCTTCCCTCCATGGAGAGGTGAGGCTCAGGAAGTGGAAGGTGAGGTGAATTTCCTCAGAGTTTTATAGAACCATGGAATCCCTACAGTATGGGCAGGAGTGGGCAAGGGCTAGGATGGGGAAGGGAAGAAAGGGGAAGGAGAGAGGAGGACAGGGAAGGCAGAGGAGAGGAGGAGAAGGACAGGAAGAGCAGGGGAGAAGGGTGGGAGGAGGAGAGGGGAGGGGAGGAAAGAGAAGAGAGAATCAAGGGAGATGAGAAGGGGAGGGGAGGGAAGAGGAGGAGACTGAATGGAGGAGCAGAGAAGAGGAGAAGAAGGGGGGAAGGTGTGAGGAGGGGGTGAGAGGGAGAACAGGAAGGGAGAAGGGGAGTGGGAGGGGGAACGGACCAGGAGGAGAAGAGAAATGAGATGGATGGGAGGAGTGGGGATGCAGCCAAGCTTGGCCACGCCATCGGTGTTGTTGTTTGACTGGGTGCCACTAGGACAGGCTACATGCTATGCTACCACTGTGGGAGTATCCTCTCTACAGGGGTACTCCCAGGCACACAAACAGGGGACCAAATGCTGACCATCCAGCCTGCTGCTGGGAGGGTGCCTCCAGCTGGTTAAACTGATGCCTGCAACAATCTGGAGGCTGTCTGGAAAATCCCAGTGATGTCCACCACAGATCCAGAGTGGTCGCCAGTGTAGGAAGGGAGGAGGGCTGTGAAAATTTCATCCCAAGGTGACTGCAGGAGAACCCTCCAAGGTGGCTCAGTGGTTAGCATTGCTACCTCACTGCGCCAGGGACCCGGGTTTGATTCTACCCTCGGGCGACTGTCTGTGTGGGTTTCCTCCGGGTGCTCTAGTTTCCTCCCACAGTCCAAAGATGTGCAGATTAGGTGGATTGGCCATTTAAATTACCCATAGTGTGCATGGATGTGTAGGCTAGGTGGATTAGCCATGGGAGGGATAGGGTGGGATGCTCTTTGGAGGGTTGGTGCGGACTTGTTAGGTCGAATGGCCTGTTTCTACATTATAGGGATTCAATAGCAAAGAAACCCCATGGCTGGTGTCAGTGTTTAGACATTGACTTGCAATAGCCTCTTGTTCCACCACTTGAGCTTTTGCTGCTGAGATTGATCCTGATCTGCTGTATCCAGCCAGGGTTTAGTTACTGAATTGTGACCAGCCTCAGGAGTGCTGCTTGTGTTCACTTTGCCAGTCATGATTCCCCCTCTCCGCTTCAGTGATGCATAGCAAAGCCTGGGCAACAGCTCTCAAACAAACCTCTGAAAGCCTGTTCAGAAATGGTAAAATGTCACCGAATCTGCACAGGGTCAGGGAAAGCAGGTCAGTTTTGCTCCTCCCTAAATTGAGCTGCTTCTGTAGCCCCTAGTGACTGGCAGCTCATTCAGGCCAGATCTGGGCTGTGGGGCTCAGCTGCTGCTGGGATCATTGAGCTGTCTATTCGAGGTGGGGCAGTTTGAAATCTTTTAATTTTTTGCCACCTGGGTATTAAGTAAGCATCCCTGGTGAGTAGGGAACAAAGAAGGGGATGTCTGACTAAGAAGAATTACATCATTCTAGGCTTTTCAAATCCCTCATTTGCATCCTGAAACTACCAGTGTTTCTGTTCATTGAGATAGCACCTTCTGCACAAGCCTCCCTGTAGATTTTCAGTTCCTTTGGTGGCAGAGATTAAAATCCACCAGGTTAGTTATCCTACTTAAATCCTTCCCATCCACACAGTAAAGCAAAAGCTTTATCAAACAATTTTGCCCCATTAGTGAAAAACCTTTGAACCTCAGGATGGCCTGACACCATTACACCCTCCTTAAGGGGGACACGGGGCGCGTGAAGTCAAGAGAGTGGCGAAAATAACGCCGATTGGTGTCGTAAGGTTTAAATTCTGACACTTGCTGCATTGTTCCGGATGCTCTTATTTGCATACAGTGCACAGAAAGAGATTAGACAGAGAATTGAGGTCAAGTCAGCAAGGGCGTCTGCTGAGGGCTACAGCTGCCTCTGAGCAAATAACCCTCGGTACCATTTAGAGCAAGTCATGTGGAGTATGTGGGATTTATTAAGAGCACTTTAGTGGCACAATTTAACATGGTCACAAATACTTTATTCTTTAATGATCCCTAAAAAACATCATTGTTACAAACCATTCCATCTGCGTGCGATGTGGGGGAGGGTACTCAGTGCAGGAATGCTTTGCAAGAAATGCTGATCCTTATGTCAGCTGAGGGACGTTTTACTGAAAGGAGTTGTGTTAGCACAACCAGTTCCCACTAAATGGATAATATTTGTATTCAATTGTCTAAATTAAAAATGAACATTAGTATGCAAATCTTACAGCCGTATTGGAATCATTTTCTCTTGACTTTGCAAATGTTCTTCCTGTGTTGTGGTTAGAGTTTGTGACAGTGCTTTCTCTTTTTAAATTTTATTTTTAGTCAGACCACTGCGTATATTTAAAAAAAGACTCACGACAAGGAATCTTTCAAAGGCTCTTTCAGATAGTGGTGACTGTGCTCGAAGTGTTACAAAGAAAAATAAGGAATTGTTTTAAGGTCACCTCTGCAGCCCATGATGATTGAAATCGGACAACACCTGAAATGTTGAGAGAAGGAATCCAGGCTTTCTCAGGCGATTAATAATGTCCGGGAGATGCTGATAATTCAGCTGGTCTTGTGCAACTTTGACAGTAAGTGACAAAACTGTCAGATCCCTGTTAATTAAACTTGGTTTACCCCCAAATGGCTGACTGCAAGAAAATGACATTTTCATCTCACTCATGGTCTGTATCTCTCACGCAGAACCCGGGGATCACATACTCACAGCCGAGACAAGCATTTCCACTGCTGGTTACATTTCAAAACGAATTCAGTTTGTTGCTACTTGCTGATTTAAATTGTTTGTTTACATGCTGTGCGCTGTTTTGGAGTTGATCCAAAATAGTGTATTTAAGGCCAACACTTTTTTTTGTAAACACGCCCAAAGTTATCATATTCTTCATCAGGGGCACTGCCATTAATTGCCTTTATGCACAACAGCAGTCTCTTTTGCATGTGCCCAAAATTCCTGTTTTAAGCTTTTAAAGCAGTCATGAGATTTGAAGTTGCAAGAGCAATTTAAAAAAAACACTTTAAAAAGTGACATCCAGAACAGAAAACGTTTGTAATTTGGCCGTGAGCTGAAAAGCCGCAGGGATTTCTTCCAGAGGGCGTAGTGGAGGGCAGCAGAAAAAGGGGTTGCTGTTATGAGTCGTCAGAAGACAAGCATCCCAGGATGGTTACAGATGAGCTACAAAGGATGTACAAAAGATGAATGTGACACTCGTTGACAGCAGATCTTCTGGAAGGTGTGGCTGCAAGCAGCAGCAGACGTCTAGTGGGGTAGAACGCCACTCTGAAGGAGTCAATTTGGAGTGCAAAACATGGTGATTTTATCAAGTCAGCATTTACAATGGTTTAAATCAAACGTGAGCTTAAAGGGCAGCCTCTAGGCTTCCTCTGATTTCGATTTTCCAGTTCAACACTTTCAACTTCTCACCTGTCTTTTGAAGCTTTCAAAGCATGGACCTGTTCCTCATTATGTGGACACTTCTAAAACATCTTCTAAACATTTCCAACTGAATTATCAATCTCGCCACTAACTTGCAGAACGGCGCAGGTAAAATTTGAGATATTCCAACATGTTGCACAGATTCTTTTTCCCTCAGTTCTCATTTAGCTGCCATCCAAGCTTCAGTTGCACAGGGGTGTGGAATGGAAGGATTGGTGTCAAAGTGCAGCAACATAGGCATCATACAATCACACCAAAAGGAAGAGTGCCATGCAAGGGCCAGGCACTGCTCACATGGACAGTAGTACATTGATAGGTAAAGTCACTTTGGTTTGATCTTGGGCTTCGAGATAAGGAGGCAGGCACATGATGCAGAACCAAAGGAAAAATAAATGGCTGAATGTTGTCCTTGTTTACAGGTAAGTATGGGGTGGAATGGGACTGAAGATTCTCAGGGAATTGACAGACATGGACTCCACTCCAAAGCCAAAAGTCTTGATTTAATGAAATGAGGAGTGTTCAGGAAAATGACTGTTATGGAGCTTTGCTGGTCAATTGTGGCTTGTCCATTTTATATTAGACAATTTGGGGTGAATAAATTAAGGTGACACTTTCTTTACTTTTCATAAGGCAGTACCCACTGGAAAACCGACAGTGTTTGAGTGCAGGGTGATTTAAATGTCACCCATCAGTTACAAGGCCTCATTGAAAAATCGGCATTTGTTGAATGTTTAGATAGTATCTGACTGTGTAAAGCTCATTCTGCTGGTCAATATCCATAATCCAGGAAGCAATCCCAATATATCGATTGCTTCATAATCCAAGGTGTCTGCATGATTTCATTGGGCAGATGGTCTACATTCATGGCTGTTAAGTCCAATGAAGAAAATACCCTAGGCAGAGTCTCTGATTTCAGCAACTGACCTTCTGCTGCCAATTCCATGAGCGAGGTTTCATCAAGGAAAGAGGAAATTATATCACTTGTAAAGAGGATGCTAATGTTGGACGATAGTTGGCAAGGAGATGCAGCAAGATTTATTAACTTAACTTCAAATAAGACAAGCTAATGACTCCCCCTGGCAGTGCAGCACCTACTCTCCACTGCACTGGGGTGCCAGCCTGGATTTAGACTCAAATCCTGGATTAGGATTTAAAACCAAAACCTTCTGAGTCAGGGAGTGCTAGCCACAGTCGACACATTCCGCAGCGTAAGCTTGAGATCGGCTGTGAAATAAAAGCTAGTCCATTCACCTTGCAGAGGTTCAAAAATTAGGAAAAGCTGAACATTTGCCATTTTAAAATGGGTCTAGCTCATTTAAAAAAAAATGAATCTGGATTTGTAATGTTCAATAGTATCCCAAGAGGCTTTATAGATAGACGTATGGAAAACAGATGCTGAACCAGTAAAGGAGAAATTGGAGTTCTGAGAAAGGGTCACCAGACCCGAAACATTAACTCTGATTTTCTCTTCACAGATGCTGCCAGATCTGCTGAGCTTTTCCAGCAACTTCTGTTTTTGTTTGTGAAGGAGAAATTAGAAACAAGTGATCAAACGCTCGATCAATTAAAACTTCCAGGAAATTTCTAAGGGGTGAGCTAAAGGTAAGGTACATAGGAACAGGAGTAGACCATTCAGCCCCTTGAGCCTGTTCTACCATTCAATGAGATCATGGCTGATCTGTGGCGTAACTCCATATACCTGTCTTTGGTCTTTATCCCTTAATACCATTGCTTAACAAAAAATGTATTGACCTCAGATTTAAAATTAACAAGAGATATAGCATCCACTGCCATTTGTGGAAAATGCTGGGAGAGAGATTTCCAGAAATTAGCACCTTTCAGGATGAAGACTTTGATAGCTTTGGTGAAGCAAAAGTAACGTCAAAAGGATTGAAGTCTTCGAATCAAGAAATAGACATGGTGGTGTAATGCTATGTGACTGTAATGTTGAATTCAAGCCACGCCACGACAAATTGAACATTTGAATTCATTTTAAAGCCTACATCCCGCGAATGATCTTTTCGAAGTATGAAGTTCTTGGGACGGAAGCACTTGGAATTATAACTGCATAAGCTCTTAAACATGCTGCTCACTTAGGTGAATAAAATAGACAATGCAATTTTCAATACATTTACATTGTGGGGAAGTGGATGAAAATATATTGAAGGAGGTTGAAGAAATAGGGTGGATCAATGTTGGAATTTCCGGTCAGGAAGACAGATTTTGACCTTGATATTTTGGGAGCTGGGGGGGCGGGGGGTGCAAATGATGATTCATGAAGATGAGTAATAGTGTCCGAAGAGAAATGTGTGGCTGATATCAGTCAATTTCTCGGTCATGTGTCTGAAACCCTCTGTACACACAGTTGTATTTGATGGCATAATGCATTTCCAGACTGCAGTTGGCATTTGTATATCTTTGATCATGCTCTTTTTTGAGCCTTCAATTTCTATTTTGTTGTTTAGTATGTACCCTGCTCGGGCTGACAAGGATCCAGGATTCCTTTATTCTTTCCAGGAATTAAATAGTAATCTCCAGGAAACTATTGCCAGCAACCCAGAGGAAAAGACACTCTTGGGGAAAATAAATAACTGGATGAAAATGAAGGGAAAGAAAACCAAAGTGCAGCCTAGGAGAATGTCACTCTGCCCTTCCTTGGTCGATAACCATTTCACTGGTTAGTATTTGGTACTGCAAGGTGCCCTGTCCAGTTTCACATACCTGGCAACAGTCGATGGCCAGGTGCCAGAACAAGTTTCCAGGACTTGTGATAGTTGTGTGAGCCACGTTGAGTGGGCTACAGCACTGTAATAGCACCAGCTGTCCGGTGAATGACTGTCTTCCTAATAATGCTCATCACGTAAGGAGTGGACAAAGTTTTAGACCTCAGACAGCCAGTCAATAGAAGAGAGAACAGGAGCCTAGTCTTTATCCATTAAAAGCTCCAATTTACAGGGACACAAAATAGGCAAGGGAGATCAAGGTATCACCAACAGTGCCTTTGCAAAATATTCCAAATATGATGGCAAAAGGGTGACTCAGCAGTTGTGTCCTCTTCCAAACTAACTTAACCACTATTGAGACTGGAATCACTCAAAACCATTTCCCCTGGAGAAGACATGTCCTTCGTCTGCCTGACACCAGGCTCCCAAAGCAACAGCCGCAGCAAGAGACCTATAAGGAATACTCTCCAATATCCCTGAGGAGGTCAAAGCTACCTGATCACTCAGGCACATGACCGAGATGGAAAAGGTTCACTGAGGAAAGCACTAAACACATCAAGAGACTTCATCACGAGCGGTCAGAGATGATATTAAGGCATCAAAAGGCGTGCAAAGGCTTCCAGAAAAAAAAATTGACCCATCCCTTTAAGCACCACCATGTGGCAGAGTCTGAGGATCACACATTAGACTTAGCAACTTTCTCAGAACCTGTGGACATAGTGAAAGTAATTCTTCAATCTTGTAAAACTGCCTAAGAAGACACCACTTAAATTGCTCATATCCAGATGTATGAACACAGGCGAAATTCCAATTAATGTACCTAAAGGGTAGAAGGTTTAGATGGGGTGTGAGGAAAAACCTTTTCACCCGGGGTGGGAATCTGAAACTCTCTGCCTGTAAGGATGGTAGTGGTAGGAACTCTTAAAATTTACAAAGTATTCCAATGTACTTGTGATGCCAAGGTATACAAGGCTATGGTCCAAGTGCTGGAAAACGGGATTAGAATAATTAGGGATAGTAGGAACTGCTGATGCTGGAGTCTGAGATACAAAGTGTAGAGCTGGATGAACACAGCAGGCCAGGCAGCATCACAGGAACAGGAAAGCTGACGTTTCGGATCTGGACCCTTCTTCAGAATAATTAGTGCTGTTTTTGACTGGTGCTGACTCGATGGGCCAAACGGGCCTTTTTCCCTAAGCCTATTGCTGTACACCTCTATGCCTGTATGTCTGTGTCACCTGATCACAAATAAATCCCATTGACAAGTAAGAAGAAACTCCACCTCCAGAAGTTCATACCAGAAAGACTGGGTTTGCTGTCCATCAAAACTGTTGCAGATTCTCAGGGTCCTACTCTCTGAATGAACAACAATGAATAATGATCCAAATTAGCTGACGTGGAAAGCTTGAGGCCATGAGTTCAACATGACACAAAAGCCTCAATTGAATTGGCAGTGGAAAATCTCCCTTTAGAGTTTGAATTAAGAACAGAGAGAATTTTTAAAGCCATTTATGTGTCCAAAACCGCTGAAATGTTAAGGCAAAACAATCAAATCCCCCAAGGGATTAATAGCTCTTCACAAAAAATGCAAATCATTGAAGAAAAGATACCAAAATTAACTTGGGTAGATTAGAAACCCAAGTCGCGTCTCTGACTCTAACACAGAAGGGAAGAAATATGGGTTTTCAACATATAAATCAAAGTACTACGATTTACTAACAGCTATTATGTTTCTTTTAAAATGAAAGTGCTGAAGTATAATTAAAATACCATTAAAAGATTTGATAAATTTCCATATAAAGCTTCATCATTAATTTTGGATATAATTGGCATTTTATTGCTGCTTTGATTAGATTTGTAGTTTAATATCTCATGTTAGTGCAAATGCAGGGAAATTTTAATTCTACCTGATATTGGGTATCTGCAATCTCCCTTTTGAAAAGCTGGGCAAGTTATAATTCAACCATAAATTCTACTGCTACCAAATGACATTGAAAATTTGTACAGGGGACTGAGGTATTTGTTACAAATCCTCATACAGTAGAGAGTCACAGAAATTTAGAATTTCCTGTGGCCAACTCACAGCTCCTGCCATGAGTTAGATATGTCTCTGTGCCTTTCAGCTGAAAGCATTTGTCCACATTATTACTGGAAGTGTGTGATGATAATGGGGGCACAGCAAGAGACAACAGGGTATCTTGGGCCTGAGTGAACAGGCAACCAATAGTATATCTGTTCAAGCGATGGAATTTATAAACTGAGGAAAACAAACAGGGGAAGAACTGAGAAGGTGGTGAACTAAAGTTGGGGAAGTCAAAGTTACATAAGGTGCAGCAAGAGAAATAAGAGAGGGAAGAAGAAACATTTAGAGTTAGAGAGAAAGAAAGAAAGGGTCAGAGATGAAAAATAAGAAAACAATCATTATAAATTAAAATTTGACCTTTCTAAAATTTCCCACAAAAAGTCAAAATTTGAAGGAGGGAGCTTCAGATTGGGAACAGTTAATTTTCTGATCCACAGAAATTGATGATAATTAACAATTATTTCAACAATAAAATGATACTTTATACTAAAATGGTACTAAACAAAAAAAAACAAAGAACTGCTGATGCTAGAAATCAGAAACAAAAACAGAAATTGCTGGAAAATTCCAGAGATCTGGCAGCATTTGTAGAGAGAAAGCAGAATTCATTGTCTGGGTCCAGTGACCCTTCTTCAGAACTTTGTGAAGGAGGGTCACTGGACCTGAGAAGTTAATTCTGCTTTCTCTCCACCGGTGCTGCCAGACCTGCTGAGTTTTTCCAGCGATTTGTGTTTTTGTATTAAGAAGGTACTTCTGTTTGTAATTGTTGGTCCTAAATATCTGTTGGGTTTACTTTATATGTAGAAAATTATGACATGAAAACTGGCAACAGTGAGGCAGACCGTGTAATGTTGCCTTTGTGAAATTAACAGGAGAGTGGATCAATGTTGACAGTAATATTTGGGAATTTGCATTTGTTCTTTGGCTGATGTTGCTGGACCATCGATGATTAACCAGCAGTGAATGCCACTAACATGTCATGTGTACTCTCTCTGAAGCCAGGTTCTTGGTTCATTGTCTGATGATGCTTCGTCTTGAGCAATTTTCTTTGCAGTTTCCTGTTGCCATTGGCTAATGCTTTGTCATTGTTTTTCACTCCGAGGTGCAGGGTGAGGAGGGCAGATCTTAAGTCTTCGTTAGCCGTGACGGGAATTGCATCCATGTTGTGGACACTTTTCCGCATCGCATGCTAGCCATTCAGCCAACTGATCTATCCAGTCTCCAAGCAACATTAGCCTCATCATTATTTTGAAAGCAAAGTGTGTCCCATTATCTCATTTTGTAATCTGCAAATGATTTCAGGGAACCACTCCAAAGCTCAGTGACAGGCATCTGAATGGATGTAAATATGTAGATTTGTTGCCTTCAGCATTTTATAATGCATATAAACATACTAAGTAAGCTTTTTTAGAAATGAGATATGCAATGTATGACACAGATCTTTTATCAGCTTCTATCACCCTGGAGAACAGTAGAATTTTATTAAAGAATATCTTTGCCAAACATTGGGCAATATTGTACATTGATGAATAACCTCATTTGGAGATCAGAATCTTAAAGCTTTATAGATGCAAAATTACCAATATGGGAATTATTTTGTTTTTCTCTAATACTTACATCTGTCTCTGCAACTCATTTTCCTGTGTCGGAAAAATCTACAGCTATGGTGTGCAGTGAGTAAAAATGTAAGGGAAGATTTTCTGTTTGAATATTTTTGGTTGGTGACTTAGCAACAATCATATAAATCTATCAGCAGACTTCATGAATTTTATATATCTTATAATTGCAATATTTGAAATGACCATTGGGAAATTAGTTTGAATTATTTCTAAGTTAATTTCTGAACAACTAACTGACCCAAACTGCCCTGGACAAATTGATCTGGGCGATAGCACATCAGCTGCAAATACTAAAGAATGTTTTCTCAAACCAAATAAGCACTCAAACTATTTTGGAGGAGTTTTCGTTTTGCATATTTATTTGGAGAATAGAAAGAAGCTAGTGTGAAATGGGCCAGCAATATGTTAACCCTTGTTGGATGCTGTCACAAATAATCCTACAATTGCTTCTGATTCAAATGCCCTTAATCCACTTTAGATAAACAGAGGGTAACTTGGCAGCCAACTGAGCAATATACCACATTTGAGGTATTTCTTTTTGATGAGTGTGATTTCATCTAAATCCCAAACAGATTTAAATAAAAACATTTAGTGCTGGATATACTTACAGATCTGCCAACATCTGCTGAGAGAGGAAATATGTTAATATTTCAGGTTGAGGTTTCATCTGCCTGTTTCTCTCAACATAGGTGTTGCCAATTCTGCTGAGTATTTCCAGCATTTTTAGCTTCTATTTCAGATATCCAGTATATGTAATACTTCACTTTTCCAAAATAATTCTAGTCTGATCAATCAAGTCAGTTTAGTTTGTGTAACTGAAGTCATCATCACAAGGCATTCATCCATATCCCTGAAGAATGGATTTTATCTGTTCATGTTGTTTGAGGGTCATCCTGGTTGAATTGAAGACCAGAGGTTTGTAGGGTCCTATATAGAATGTAGGAGGTCTTGTGCAGTGTGTAGTGTCCCTGCCTCTGGGCCAGACACGATCAGTTGGTGTCCAACCCAGGACTTGATTGTCAAGCAAGGTGAATTCATAATATCAGCCAACCTGAAAGTCCTGACAACACACACTTCAATGGCAAGCAGTAAGGATGGGAGAGATTCCTGGTCACATGTGATGGAAAGAACATTAGAACTTGAACCATCACTGTTGATAGCTCCGGACTACAACCCGAAAGTGAATGTGTATGTTGCCATAGCAATTTGTACCTACTGAGTGAACTGTAACACATCACATGGACATTGTCCAAATTGGTCATAAATTGTGCCAAATAACATGCATAGCTGTGACTTTGCCTAACTCACTGGGACGCTAGAGTTTGAGGGTTGGTGACACAGTTTTTTGACAGAGGCTAACAAGTACAGCCTCACTTGCTGTTCCAAATTGGCACAAAACGCCAGCTTGAAGATTCAGCAGCCTTGGTAAACTTGTTGAAAAATGAATACACAGTTTTACAAATCCCAAAGTGCAGGCACAAATTTTTAATTTCTCCTGCTCTCCAGCCTATCACAGACCTTCCCCTTTTGTTCTTCTTCCCACCTTTTCACCTTTGGTTTGCTCACAGTCCATTACATTTCTAACTGTTCTCAGTTCAGATAAAAGGCCAGAAATCTGTAATATAAATTCTGTTTCTCTCCCAACATGCTGAGCGTTTCTAGTCACTTCTGTGTTCTTTATTATCATAAGGATGCTTCTACCTATGAATAGGGAAAGAAGAGGAAAGTTAGAAAAGAAAATTGAGCAGAGAATAAAATAAGTTGACAATTCTCCAATGTTTGTCTTTTGCAAAGTCAATTATCACACTGAGTTAGAAAATACTTTCTACCCAGAATACAGAACGTACAAATAAAACTGGTGAGAGATTAATTGCGGGTGTATTTCATGTGCTATTGTACATAAGGAGACTGAAAGGGAGATTTTATGTTCCAGGGGAAAAGGTAAAGGAGCCTGCTGCAATTTCCACAGCTGAACTGTCTGACTCACTCAGAGAAAGAGGAAGATAACAACAGGAAAGATTACTTGATTTATCATATCAATGCAGCACCACACTTTTAAAACATTTCTTGCCGCAAGAAATGTGCTGTGCCAAAAATACCAAGAAGCCAATTTGTCTAGTGAAGATGCTAAATGTTGCTCAACCTCACAGTCAGATACTCTGTTTCGCTTTGAGTGTTCAATATAATTCAACTCACCAAACAGGGAATTGTAAAGGAATTAGAAGACAAACAGCAATGAAACTTTAAACATTGCTTAATTGAGCAGTTACTTAATAATTTAAATCTTCATGCATATTCATTTAGCTAACAGAATATATTAATTTAACAGTTTTGAACCCATATCATTTATAATACATTATAAATATTCATCAATTTTCTTCACTACCATCATGATCTTTGCTTTACAAATGACTTTGGTTTTAAAGTTTGAAAGCACAATTCGATTTCTTTCATACTTTTAAACATTGTAGTACTGTATTCATGTCATTCTCTTTTTCTTATATTATAAATGAAGAGTGTTGAGCAGAAATAGTTTAACTCTGTCCTCATGCTGCACTCCATGCCACTTAGGGAACCCACAAGTGGTTGGGTGCAGGAACGGTAGCAGTGCCACCTAGTCAGTAGACTATTAACTCTAATGCTTAGTGCTAATGTATGATAGAGCAATCTCAAGGGAGCTTCTTTCTGTTTCTAACCATGTGTTCTTTTGTAACTGAGTTGAAAATTGGGAGAAATGAATTTAGGGCAGTTACTAGCAAATCCAGCACTAAATTTTCTTCATCCAGAGAGTGTTTAGATTGTCAAGCTCATAGTTGAGGTGAATAGTGCTGATGCCTTTAAGGGGAAACAAGATAAACACAAGATGGAGAAAGGAGTAGAAGGACTTTGCTGATGGGTTAGACAAAGACAAATCAAAGAAGATTTAGGTGGAATATAAGCACATGCTCAGACTAGTTGGGCTGATTGACCTGCTCTCGTGCTGTAAACCTCATGCAATTCTTTCCAAAACCTGAACTGGTTTGATCCAAAGATTGTGGTCTTGAAATGGAAAGTATTCCATTCTTTCATAGGCAACATTCCACACTTTGATGAGTACAGCACTCAATGGAAAAAAGACATTAATTTGTCACAGGCTCCTGTAGCCACATTGTGAACACACCCTCGGCTCCAAGCAAACATAGCAGGGCGATACAAGTTCTTTGATGCAAAATGAGAACCTGGGTGAAGATCAAAGTTCAGTGTTTCAGTATTAGAGTAACTAATGCCTTTTTCTTGCTGCTCTTTTAAGCCTGAATAGTGCTGATCAATTTATTGTGTAACTTTTAACGTGAAGCTATCTTTATTTCCAAAATGGCTTTCTTTTGCATATCTCTCAGAAGTTATTACAATCATAACATCACAATAACAGAAGACTTCTTTAAGTTTAATGTTTCTATTAAATGTAGTTTATTTATGAATAAAAAAAATCAATAAGAATGAAAACGTTTTTGCATTACACAAAATGGCCCATGTCTCATCACATGACACTATTATGAGTGATGCAGTTGCTATGCTTCAGTTTTCTCAATGCATGCACAACATTTACTTTTGGTTTTGGCATGCAGAAGTTAAATTTAACATCTATGAACCACTGGTTAAACTGTCTGCAGATAGAACAAACAAGCTTGATGTATCAATAACATCCACATTTGCTTTTTGGAATCCTGTCTTCTAATAACATTGCAGCCAATTCTCAAGGAGCAAAACAGAATTTGTAGAATGCTAACCATCAAAAATAAATTGCTGCAGCAAATTTTCATTATACTGTTACATAGTAAAAAATAGTTTTGCACGTTCCCTCGGCCAGCTGTGCATTGGAAACAGAAGCTTTGAGCATTCTTAATTGAGACTCAGATTTATAACTACAGAAGCATGAAGCCCGTGTTCCACCTTTATGACAGGCGTTTCTGCTGTGTAAAACTGTCTTCTTACATGATATTTTCCCATGATATTTTCTCATTGTTTGTTCTACATCAGGGCTTCCAAATGTGGGGGTTGGGAGCCCAACTGAGGTTTTGAGCTGAAACTTTTGGCTCCTGAACCTAGAGGCAGTAAATGGCTGCTGTTGAGCTCTGATCAAGTTATAACAGCTTGGTCCCATTCTAATAGGTCCCTGCTCCCAAAACCCCACACCCTCTTCTCAAAGGTCCTGATGACCGGTCTCGTTATGGCAGTCCCAACAATACAAGGGGAAATAGTTTAGGAAGTACTGTTCTCCATTGTGTATCACAGATGTGAAAGATTGATTGAAATATTGTTCTTCATTTTGATCATTTATGCAAGAAGAGCTACAGATGCCAAGCAGATACACATGTATGTAGTGGTAGTGTCACCATACTAACAAACCAAAGGCCTGGGCTAATGCTCTGGCAAGAAAAGCAAAATACTGCAGATACTGGAAATCTGAAACAAACATGGAAAGTGTTGGAGAAACTCAGCAGGTCTACAGCATGCATGCAGAGAGAAACAGAGTTAATGTTTTGTGTCTGATATGACTTTTCTTCTAAGTAGAATGCTCTGGGGATATGAGTTCAAGTCCCACCACCATTGTGGAATTTAAATTCAATCAATCAATAAATCTGGAATTGAAAACATACCTCATAGCAATCAGTCAACCATTGTTGATTTCTTCAAATCTCACTCCATTCACTAATGTCCTTTAATGAAGGAAGTCTGCAATCTTTACCTGATCTGGCCTACATGTGACTCCCACAACCACAGCTGATTCTTTGCCCTTGGACAATCAGAGATGGGCAATAAATGCTGATGTCGTTTGCAACACCCACATCCCATGAATTAATTAAAAAAAAGAACTTCAGTATCAATAGATGTGAGCTGGTATGCATTGCTGGTAGAAACAAGGAAAGTAAATGTCTAAGTGGGTTAGCAGATGGATGATAGAGAAGAGTACAGGTACAGAAAATGCTGAAACCAGAGCTGTAGTTTAATTGCTGGAGCAGAGAGGCTGACGTTTCGGGCCTAGACCCTTCATCAGAAAAGGGGGAGGGGAAGGGCGTTTTGAAATAAATAGGGAGAGAGTGGGAGGCGGATGGAAGAGGGATAGAGGAGAGGATAGGTGGAGAGGAAACAAACAGGTCGAAGAGGCGGGGATGGAGCCAGGAAAGGTGAGTGTAGGTAGGGAGTTAGGAAGGGGATAGGTCAGTCCAGGGAGGACGGACAGGTCGAGGGGGCGGGATGAGGTTGGTCAGTAGGAGATGGAGGTG